>NW_027412606.1:19586360-19786360 GCF_025532065.1 Leptinotarsa decemlineata
TCATTTTTGCACCTCGACACGTGTTTTCGATCACCAAGTGATCATCTTCAAGAGGAAGATGATCACTTGGTGTTTTATCTTCAGAGGAAGATGATCACTTAGTGTTTTATCTTCCTCCTGAAGATGATCACTTGGTGATCGGAACACGTGTCGAGGTGTAAAAATAACGATTTTGTGTTGGAAAAAACTCAGTAATATTCATTACTACACCAAAGGTTCCAAACAGTACATTACAAGTATTGTACGTATGTCATAGTTTAGCGGGATAGTGGCTCATGCCTAACTCCGTCACGTTGAATGAAGGCAATTTCGGTTATTTTTTCCCAGAGGATCCGATTCTACGGAGGGCGGCCATGGTATCGTTAATAGCACACTCCGCCTTCCGAAGTGAATGATCATAGAATCCGAAGAAACATACCCTGAGTTGACGCAATTGCCGAGAATGGTAGCCACATTCTTCCAGCTAAAACTTCTACTCGATATGATATTGAGGTTCGAGAGTAGGAGTGATTCATTGATATTATTTGTATGACTATTATTATTATTATTATTGAAACAAACATAGTGAGATTGGGACATCTATAATTTCGAAGTAGGAAGATGCAATTATTCGAGTGGGGAGTATGCATATCTTGTAATGATGACAGAAGCGAGCATTATGAACAAACTAGAAAGGATGCAAATACTTATCTATAAAAAATCTGGAAAAACAAGAATTTTCGAAAATGTCAAAGAAAAATTATCAAATAATTTTTGCCCATATGACATCGAAGGAGGAGACCTCAATCACTCTAAAATACACAAAAACTACATTTGGGCTTCATCAATCGATGAGTAACATCGAACTCTATATAAAGGGTACTTCAAAGATACATTTGATTTTCTTTACAGAGGGACAAGCTGAAAATGTGTGAACGAACTGCTTCAACACACTAGGAATCAACTCAGAAATTACAGAATCATTTTCTGAATACTTTCCATTTAGTGTCATTACAGTCTTTTGAAATTTATTAGGCGATAAGACTTGCATATTTTCGATATCAAAATATGATTCATAAACCAATGATACTGGGTATTCACCTATAACCTGAATTATATCGCCCGTTCCCATGTGAACCGCTGACCATGCTGAAGCAGAATCTCGCGATTCTGGGAAACTGATGTGCAAGCATTCTTATCTTCATGGGAAGAATACTTTTGTAATTCAGTTATAATTTTGGCTCTCATACTGTTAACATCAATTTTTGTTAATAAAATTAATTTTTAAAAAAGGACTTTGACATCCGAAAGTTATATTTGGCGCAGTCGGTAGGATACTCGAAATTGAACATATCGAACGTGCAGTTTTCGTTTCAACGATTTATCGGGTATCGAACTTGTTGTTTTGTCTTGTGGAGGTGTTTTGTGAAGGAGTGCTCTTCAACCTCAAGAAACCCAATCCATTGTGGACCTTTAGCTACCCTCAACAGACAGATCATCGGGAAGTGGAACAGAATCGTCCAGTCTCGCAAGGAAGTCTTTCTGGAAATCAAAAATCGAGGAATCAGTCGTCTACCTTATAAAGGATGCTCAAAGTTCTTACAATTGATATTGATAACTTATCTCAAATTCGTGGAAAGTTAAATTTGAATCACGAAAACCTTCAGCTGACTCTTCAGTTTCTTTGCCTAATTCTTCTAGTAGTTCAAATATAATAATGGCTAATCAATTCAACTCAGAATACCTTAGGTGTGTGCCTGAATTCGACAGCAACCTAATGATTTAAATAGATATCTAGCAGTTTGTGATTCAATAATTGATACTTTTTATAATGTGGCTGAGCCGACAAGCTTTCAAAATGTTTATTTGCTGAACTGTCTCATTTCAAAATTATCAGGCAATGCTAAAGTAGTAGCCAATATACAGAATGTTTCAAATTGGAGAGAACTCAAAGATACATCAACCAGAAACTTTACCGATCAAAGGGATGAAACTTGCCTAAACAGAAACATGGTTATGCTTAGGCAATCCCCTGATGAAGAGCCTCAATAATTCTATGATAGGTGTTTAAATATATTGAACCTATTGTGCAATTATATCGACGTTCACGAAATCACACAAGAATCTAAAACATGTAAAAGAGATTTATATAGCAATTTGGCATTGAAAACCTTTCTTTCTGGGCTCAAGGAACCCTTGGGTACTACAATACGTTGAATGCAACCCAAATCTCTCAGTGAAGCATTTTAGTTTGTTTTACAGGAAGACAATGTACAATACTTCCAAAATTTCTCAAATGAGAATACATCTAGACCAAACTTTCAACCTTCTAGAACACCAATTCAGATCAGACAGCCAAATTCTTCTCCTGTCAATAATTATAGTACACCAAATAACTTTTTCAGACAGCAAAATCAATTTCCTTCATAACCAATACCAATTCAGCCACGAGCACCAAGCTAACCCCAAAAATTCTTTACCAACGCGCAAGTTTTTAGACAACTATTTCAAAACAGAAATGTTTCCAGGCCCAATCAAAATCAGAACTTCACAAAACCTACACCCATGAGTGTATCCACCAGAAATACATATCAAACAAATAAACCAGTACCAATGAGTGTTTCGAAAAGAAACGCCCCTAATTATCGATCAGGTCCCTCAAACTCATTTCAAAACCAACCCCAAAGAAATTTTATATCAGAGGAATTATTTAATACGGTAGTTAGTGACACTCAAAATGAACCAAATTATAGTGAACACGAATATTACGCTGAAGAAGATTATAACGAACATTTTGATGAATTTCTGTATTGCGAAAATGAAAATCAGGAAAGTAACTTTGACAATTTCTGAGGTAAATTTTCAGGAAATGTCAACCACAAACAATCAAACCTAGTTCCGCAAATCATTTCTTTCAATAAGTCTAGTTCTAGCGAATTATCATATATAACATTTCCGGAATATGACGCAAAATTTCTCATCGATTCAGGCTCCACGAAATCTTTTATAGATCCAGAAATTGCTCAAAAACTGTTTCCAAATCTAATTAGATACGACCCGTTTATTGTTTCCACAGTTCTCCAAAAATCAGCTCATAAATATAGCGTATCTATGCCCGCTTCAAAATTATTCAATTTGCCACAACAAAAACATTTAAAATTTTTCCTTTCCAAATTTCATGACATTTTCAAAGGATTAATTGGTCTTGACAATTAAAAACTTTTACAAGCTAACCTAGATTTTGGTAATGGCTATCTTATCACTCCTTATGCGAAAACTGAAGTTTCAAAAAACAAAAAGCGATCTCAATTTAATTACGATTGCTCCAAGATCTGAGCAAGTGATACAGGTGAAAACATCAATTCAGAATGGTGAAATAATAATAATACCTCACCAACGCTTCCATAATTGTGAATTGCCAGAGTGTCTTACTGTTGCAAGCTCTCACTACAATTTTGAACAACACCACCAAACCAGTAACCCTGAATTTTTCAGACCCAATCGCTGTTGAAAAATTTGATAAGAACGAAATTCAAAAAATCGATTTTCATAATTTTGATGATTCACCTGAGCAAAATTTAGATTTTTCAAAAATTCGATGTGACCATTCGAATAACGAGGAAAGATCTAAGATACTTCCGCTGTGCAAAGAATCCTCTGACATATTTTATTATGAAAATACCCGCTGACTTTTACGAGCCGTGTAAAGCACCAAATTAGAACATCTGATGAATACCGGTGTATACAAAATCATACCGGTACCCATCCATACACAAGCAAGAAGTCGAAAATCAGATCAAAAAAATGCTCGACCAGAAAATTATTCGGCCAAGCAATTCTCCTTAGTCATCGCCAATTTGGGTGGTACCCGAAAAGGTCGATGCTTCTGGAAAGCAAAAATGGAGGGTTGTTGTTGACTATCGCAAGCTCAATGAGAAAACGATAGATGACAAATACCCTTTACCTAACATCACAGATCTTCTGGACAAACTGGCAAAATTCCAGTATTTCAGAACACTCGACCTGGCCAGTAGCTTCCATCAAAATTGAAATGGAAGAGGACGATATTGAAAAAACAGCTTTAATACGGAACATGTCCATTATGAGTACCTGAGGATGCCATTTGGTTTGAAAAACGCGCCAGCTTTCTTTCAGCGCGTAATGGATAATATCCTTCGTGGTATCCAGAACGAAAATTGCTTGGTATACCTCGACGATATTATTATCTTCTCGACTTCCCTCCAAGAACACCTTGAGAGCCTTAAATCTGTCTTCAACAGGCTGAGAAGCTCAAACTTCAAAATCCAGCTGGATAAATCGGAATTCTTGCGAAAATAAGTAGCCTATCTGGGACACGTCGTGACTCCCGAAGGTGTCAAGCCGAATCCAGATAAAATCACAGCCATCAAAAATTTCCCGGTCCCAAAAACCACCAAACAAATCAAAGGATTCTTGGGTTTGTTAGGTTACTATAGACCCTTTATCAATAATTTCGCTAGACTAACGAAACCATTAACCAAATGCCTGAAGAAAGGCGCAAAAATTGAAGATAATGCAGAGTTTTTGGAATGTTTCAATATCTGCAAAAACCTGTTAATCAATGATCCGAATTTGCAGTACCCCGACTTTTCTAAATCTTTTAATCTCATCACGGACGCAAGTAAATTCGCCCTAGGAGCTGTCCTTTCTCAAGGCCCTATAGGCCAAGACCTTCCTGTTGCATACGCATCTCGAACCCTGAATAACTCTGAGCAAAATTACTCAGTCATTGAGAAAGAGCTTCTCGCGATCGTATGGGCTACCAAATACTTCTGCCCATATCTCTTTGGACGAAAGTTCAATATAGTCACTGACCACAAACCCCTCCAGTGGTTATTCTCTCTGAAGGACCCCAACTCAAAATTGCTGAGATGGCGGATCAAACTAGAGGAATACGATTATACCATAATCTACAAAAAAGGCAAGTTGAACACCAACGCCGATGCTTTATCCCATGTCGAAATCCACACTAAGGACACCAAAACCTTTTGGGAGGAATTGTATGACATACTAGACGAATCACAACGTCTAACGAATCAATGTGTCACTTTCAGTGGTCAAGGAAACCCAGTAAGTCGTTGCCTTGAAACCCCAGATTATCAACCCTCTTCCGATATTTTGATTATTGGAGAACCCAACCTGAACACTGAATATTCTCCCATCATGATTCCTCCCTAACGAAATGCATGTAAATAATACGTACAACGAGTAACCTCCGAAAAGTCACACAGAAAATGACAATCTTTCTTTACAAGTTCAACCTGATACCGAACGTACAGGAGATGAACCCCTACCAGAACTCAGAATACACGAAGACAATGAATTACCTTCCACAGGTAATGGAAGAAATGACATTTCTTCACCATTGCAACCTAATATCGAACAAATAGAAGATGAACTCCTACCAGAACGCGAAAAACCTTGAAGATGACACCATTCACTCAAATGCTGAACAGGACCCTGTTGTGGCAATTCCAATAGCGCAGTGTGCCGTGAACCTAGGGCTCAATCAGTTGATTATAAGCTTAGTTCTCCATTCTCCGGCTAAACCTAAAACTACCATTCTGTTCGAGAAAAAGATGAGAATTCATGTACCAGTATCGCAAAATAATACAGAAAACTATATTTTGAATTTTATCAAAGAATATGTCGCCCCAGGAGTAGAGTACCATGTCTATTTCGAAAACCCCGAACTTTATGAACTATTTTTGGCAACAATTCAAAAATATTTCAAGTGGCCCTCTATAAAATTCAAAGGTGTACCAGAAAGCTTCTGGACGTTACAAAAAAAAAGACGTTGAAGAAATTATCAAAAACCACCATGAAGGTAAGTCAAACCACCGCGGTGTTGACGAAACTTTCGCAAGAATTAAGGAAAAACATTACTGCCCGAACATAAAAGAAACCATTCAAACATATATTAATCAATGCCTTTTTCGCCAACAAAGCAACTATGAGCGGAACCCCATCAAAAGGAAGCTCAACATCACCCCTACAGCAACGAAACCTTTCGAAATCGTACATATGGATACATTCACTATCGAAAGTAGAAAATTTCACACAATCATAGACAGTTTTTCAAAGTACGCACAGGCATACCTAGTCAACTCCTTGACAGGTACGGAAATAGCCGACAACCTCATTCAATTTTTTCTCATCATGGTATCCCCATACGAATTATCGTTGACAACGGTACCGAATTCAATAACTTTCTCATTTCGGAATTTCTGGCTTTACACAAAGTCGAAGTTTATTTCACATCACCACACCATCCTCAATCCAATGGAATGATAGAACGGTTCCATTCTACCATTCTAGAACACATTCGTCTACTCAACACTAAAGGATTTTTGAAAACCCCTCCAAAAATGAAAATGTTGTACGCAATTTTGGCATACAACCACTCTATACATTCGGTCACAAAACTCAAGCCAATTGACATCATAAGTGGTCACATTTCAACCAATGATCCTTTCAATATTGATATTGATCGGAAATTACTAAATGATTACACCAATGATCACAAGGAACGATCGAAACTCCTCTATTCCAAAATAAACTCGGATCTAATAAAGCAAAAAGAAAAGATAGTAGAACGAGAAAATAAAAAACGCGATGATCCCATTGTATTCAAAACCAAACAAAAATTCACGTGAAAAAACATATTAGGCAGAGGGATGCAAATAAATTTCAAAAACCAACTCAAATCAAAACGGTCGATCATGCAATGAAAACAGTTTCTACAGAAAAACAACAAAAAATTCACATGGACAATTTAAAACGCTCCCTCAAAAATACCCATCTCCCATTAAAAATTGATTAATTTTCCAGATTATCTGGAACTCTCGGACTCCAGGAAAATATATCTAAACAAAACCTGAAGAACAATCCAGGACTTATTCCTCTCAAACTAGGAACAGTCGAAGTCGAAACGCACGCATATTCACTTATTCATTATTATGATTTGAATCCAATAATCATGGAGGTAAATAAACTGAAATTCCATTCAAAAAATGTGAGGACACTTGTAGGCGGTCACAAAGACTACTCATGGGACACATCTAACTATTTAAAAATATTAGAATTTTCGGAAAAGAGGTGACTGATAGACTCAACAATATTTTACCACATCCACTCAGAACAAAGCGCGGTCTTATAAACGGAATTGGATCCATTTTCAAGTCGATCACAGGAAATTTAGATGCCAACGATGGTGAAAAATATGACCGTCTGATAGAAGAATTACAAGATAACCAAAATCAAGAAGCAAAACTCAATCTCATTAATTGATCAGTTCAATAGTACAGTTCAGCAAGTGAAACATAACGAAAGGCTTTTGGAATCAAAAATTAATCAAATAGCAAAAATTGTTGAAAATCAAACGTATAAAGAAAACTCTATGTTTATCAAAGACATCTTGAATCAGATAATCAATACATTTGAAATCATAACTTCAATTCTGCAAGATGTTGAAAACTCAATACAATTTTCCAGACTGAACATTCTTTATCCTAGTATTATAAAAACAAAAGATTTGTTCAAAGAACTGCAAAATTGAATAAAATTGTTAAGAAAGACCAACTACCAATTGAAATAAGTTTCGAGAATACTTTACTTTATGAAAAAATTATTAGCCACAGCTTTATATCAATTTCAGAATAACCTATATCTTGCATATTCCAATTACCCATCCATTAAATTTCGATTACTATCACCTATTTTCTATTCCGATATTAATTAACGGTCAGTTTGAGGCTGTTATAACCCAAAACAAATATTTGTCAAAAAACGAACAATTGTATGCATTCTTGAGCAATCCTTGTTTGGAGATCTCCCATCGAACCTGTATCTGCCCATCCACCAACATCAGAGAGCTGACAGAAGACAATCCATGCGAAATCCAGCTACTCAATGTCCAGACACCTCCACTTGTAAACAGACTGTCATACATTCATCGAGACCATCCATTAGACAACTAGACAACTCAAACAAATGGGTTGTCCTCCTACCGGCTCAACAAACTACCAAACTCAAGTGTCAGAACCAGAACGAAATCGAGAACCTACTACCTGGAAGTTATCTATTCGACATTCCAATTGGATGCCAGTTATCCTGTGGCAACCAAATCATAACCAACGATCACCAAGTTGCCAATAGTGAACCAATCATCTTACCAGACTTGGACGAAGGAAAGCCAGAGCCACCCAAATCGATAGGGATCCAACTTGATGACCTAAACCTGGACGAACTTCATTCAATAAAAACAGCAATAATGGAAAACGAACCGATTATATCTTCCAAAGACGTAGCAATATTCCAAGTTTTCGGACGATGTTTATCTACTTGATCCTAGTATCAATTTGTTTGTACCTAGTGCACAAGAAGATTGGCTTCAGAGGGTGCAAAACCAATGGACCATCCGAACCAAGTCAAGATATCGAGATGTCTAGGGTTCAACTTCCTCGCTGACCCTTCTACGTTGAATCTTCGGGGGAGGAATTATTTCGCCCGTTCCCATCTGAACCGCTGACCATGCTGAAGCAGAATCTCGCGATTCTGGGAAACTGATGTGCAAGTATTGTTATCTTCATGGGAAGAATACTTTTGTAATTCAGTTATAATTTTGCTCTCATACTGTTAACATCAATTTTTGGTAATAAAATTAATTTAAAAAAAACATTGACATCCGAAAGTTATATTTCCTGTACCTGAATAATCTTTGAGAAGAGTACCTACACATTAGTAGTTTTAATGAAAAAATAAATCAATTCGTCCCGAACAAAGAAAGTAATCCAAGTTGATAGTATAAAATACGGACCACCATTTATACAATATAATTGGGAGTATTCATTTTATCATACAGTGTGTCAATTTGAAAACTTCCCACCCTCAATATCCCTTCCAGTACATAATATGAAAAAATGGTCAGACAGGTCAACTTTATTTGCAAGGGGGACACTCTGAATGAATATTTTCAACCCTCGGGGTTCAACCCCCTAGGAGGGTGGATGTTACCCTCAGAATTTCAAATGGAAAGGGGGGTCAAGTGGCACATCATTTTGAAGGGCATTCAATTCGCTTGCCGACGGTGCCCTCATTTATTATTTTCCGATCAGCAGTATCCGAAAATGTAGTTCTAAACTAATAGAAGTAATTAGAATGGCCTATACTAAAATGCCTGGTTATCAAGTTAGTATGCAAAGAAATACAATTCATTGACTCTCTTATAAGTAAAACTTGTGATGACGGGTCAGCTTTTCAACTTTCCATCAGGGGTAAAATTAGACAAGCCTCAAAAAATTTACATTAATTAGTTATCTGATTTCGGTGACTTTCATTTGGGTTTATTATCGGATTTAAAACTCTTATCCTTTTTTGTTACTTCTGCTATAAAAAGTATCGTTTTTGAGCAAAAAAGGTGTTCATCGCATTCAAGCCATTTGGTAGTACTATCATTTCAGTTTCATTTGTTGAGCTGATCAGCGATACCTTAGAAAGTGTATAAATTGTAAGAATGGTTTACACTATCCAAGACCGAATTGAAATAATTTTTATTTATGGAGAGGTGGGCAAGTGCGCACGAAGGGCGGCATCTCTTTTTAATGAAAGAAATCCAAATCTTAATATAAGTCACCGGTATGTGCTTGATTTGGTGACAAAGTTTTCCGAAACTGGTTCGGTGAAGAATAAAAAAAGGAATAACCCCAGAGTACTGAATGAGGATGCTCAAATTGAGGTGTTGGGAACATTTGCTGCAGAGCCGACTAGCTCCTTACGATCAGTAGCAGAACAGACGGGAATGTCACACGAGACTGTAAGGAAAGCACTGAAAATGCACAAATTTCATCCATATAAAATGCAGATTCTCCACGAGCTCCATGAGGATGATTATGACAGAAGAATAGAATTCTGTGAAATCATGACTCTTCGAATCAATGCTTTACCTAATCTTCTGTTCAATATCTGTTTCAGTGATGAATGTTCATTTTTCCTGAATGGCAATGTTAATAGGCAAAATTGTCGCTATTGGAGTGACGAAAACCCTCACAATTTTCGAGAAGGACATACACACAACACCCACAAAAAGTTAATGTTTGGGCTGGTATTCTTGGAAATGCCATTATCGGACCTTTATTTTTTTGAAGAAAACTTGAATGGTGATCTGTACCTAGATATGCTTCAAGCACCTATCGATCCACTTATAACTCACGAGCTCGAAACTCAAATTGATGCACACGGTAATTTACTGTTGCAGGAAGATTTGTTACATTTCCAACAGGACGGTGCGCCACCTCATTATTTTCGCCCCGTCCGACAATGGTTGAACGAGCGATTCCGGGAGAGATGGATTGGCAGAAGGGGATCAATTGAGTGGCCACCGAGATCACCGATTTGACTCCATTAGATTTTTTCTTTGGGGATATCTCAAATCTGTCGTTTATAAAACACAGCCCACTGATATGGATGACCTCAAAGGACGAATTACAGCAGCATGCCGGTCAATTAGTGGTGAAGTTTTCCAAATGTTCGAGAGGAGTTCGAAAACAGACTGTATTACTGTTTAGAGCAGAATGGACAACATTTTGAACATATTATCAGATAAAGCGTAACAAGATGGTTGAAATTTGTTTTTTGCAATTTAGTATTTTTGTTTGCACTCGATGCGTATTTCGTTAACTAAGTAGTTCTACATTCCTCTCACATCCACGAATTCGAATATTACTCAAGGGTTGGAACGATGCTACCTAGTACGATGCTCACCTTTTCCAATAGTCCATTACAATCATTTGTTTTGAATACCAACCTGAATACCAAACATCTAGTGCGGGCGAGTTTTAATCATTTATTCTTATTCACTTCTAATCACCGTTCGTTTGGAACGTTATTGTTCAAAAACTGCTCATCAAAAACTAATGAAAAAGGTATCATTGGCAAGAGAATTGAATGCCCTTCAAAATGATGTGCCACTTGACCCCCCTTTCCATTTGAAATTCTGAGGGTAACATCCACCCCTCCTAGGGGGTTGAACCCCGAGGGTTGAAAATATTCATTCAGAGTGTCCCCTTGCAAATAAAGTTGACCTGTCTGACCATTTTTTCATATTATGTACTGGAAGGGAGATATTGAGGGTGGGAAGTTTTCAAATTGACACACTGTATATCTGATTCAATTCCACCGACTACAAAATCCCACGTAACTGAAATTTTTGCTAGTTTGCAAAATGATTCCAGTTTTCGCACATTCCATAAATCCTTTTTCGTATCAAACGCGATAAGTGTGATTTATGTCAGTTTCATACGGATATTACGTGGAGAGAGGTGTTGGAAATTCGAAAATATTTTTTATGCTTCAAATATTCGCTTCGGGTTGAAGGGTATTCATGCATACAGTTGAAAGATACTTACACGTTCTTACTTCCTGATATTTCAATCATATTGACCACATAAATATATTCAATTTGTAGTTTTTTCACTCAAGTGAATAGTCAAACCGGATAGTGTTACGTTTCAATTTAGCACTAGATCAAACTGCTCTTATGTGACCTTTCAAAACACTACCTTACCTTTTAAGATCTTTATTCAAAGGATATTTACAATGTAATTAAGTTACAAGTAGATTTTATTCATTTAACATCATAGTAATGGGAATCTTCCGTTCCATAGAAAACCATACCTGAAATGTTCAAGAATATATGTATGCTCCCTGACTAACTGCTTTGACCAGTACTTACACATTCTCCTATTGCCAATCGACGTTGGAGATCCGAAATTCCTCGCTAGGTTGAAATAGCTGTTATTGTTTGTTTCTCAGTTTTCTTCACCTATCTTTTTTTTAGCCGTTGTCTGCCTTATTCCCTATACCTCCCAAGAATATTTCTTGCATAGATTGTTATTCATCACTTCCAGAAAGATTACTACATAACATATTAGAGCCATATCGCCTGAAAAACAATATTAGTTAGCTCTGGGTTTCTGAATACTATTTGATATTTTCGATAAATATTCTGCATAATATGAATGTTCAAATATTCGTACTGAATGGGAAAGATGTGACGACTTACCTTATATGTTTCTATTCCATCGCATAAATAAGGATTGGTAAATAGTTGAAAATAGGCTGGAACAATATTTTTGTAAACATTCTAATATACAAGGTTAAGAGACAGCTGTTGGTTGACATCCGCCGAACTTTCGTAGTGTCGTTCCGACGAACTACACCGAACTAGTTCTACAGTTGTTCACGGGTGGAGGATTGATCGGTTACTCAAGTTGTCAAGGGTTGTCTTAGGGTCACATTGCTTTGAGAAGGAGTTTTGATGGGTCATGGACTTGTTGATGATGTCTCAAGTGGCTGTGGAGGAATTGATAGATTTATAATGTTGTGCACAGCGCCCCCTTGGTGCTTGTAGTGTAGATTGGACGCACTGTGGCAACAACTGGTTAGCTGTCAGATGTGGCAGTCTCTTAGTATTCGGAAGTTGGCCTTCGATGAGTTCGGTTCGGAGTTCAAAGCGTACCATCAGACTGATTGTAGGATATATTTGGTTGTATTTGTGCCATCCTTCACGGGGGTTATTTCTACAAGTCAGGATTGTATAGTGGAAGACAGATTGGTCATTTTGGTGTGGATATTTGCAGTCTGAAACTTAAGCTCTTTTGAGGATTTGTGGTGGTTACCGAACTCGTTCCAGGTGGAAGGATTTCCGAAATTAAATTCATAAGAAACAGAAGGCCCTTAGTCACTCATCAAGTCCCAGTAGGACTTCCGTGCAGAGCACCGCACACGAAGAAACGTATAGAAAACCCCCTTGGCCAGGGTTTCTTTTTTTCTTCGTTAAGGGTTTTTTTCCTGTTTTTTTTTTCCTGTTTTCCGGTTTTCTTGTTTTCCTGTTGTCCTGTTTTCCTTTTTTTTCTTCTTTCCTTTTTTATTTATCTTTCTGGATCTTATTTGGTGATCCATAACTGGTCCAGCTCGTTGTGCCCTACAGCGTGATCTATCTTGGTGGTGCTACAGGGTGATCCATCTCCGCCGTACTACAGGGTGATCCATCTCAGCAGTACTATAGGGTGATCCACTTCCGTCGAACCACGGGTAGCCTAACACCATATACCGGGTGGCCCAAAAGGAGCACGCAAGTTATAATTGATTTAATTTAAAATTTGTGATATACTGAGATATTTGAATAATTGTTGCCCTTCTGTTTATTGATACCTGTTGATATAGTGTTTGTTTATCGTTTATTGATTACGAGTTTGTTTATTGATACCTGATTGATATAGATATTTGTGAAATGGAAATTGAGGTATTTTCGTCCTTTCACGATTGCTTATTGACACCGATGCGCCTACGCCTGAGCTCACGCGACGCAAACGAATTTGTCTTAACCTTCCAATTCTAGTATTTACGATTTCACCTACTCAATTTTCGTAGTAGTTTTACTCGACGTATTGTAGTTTTTTTTTGAGCGTCGTTACTACCGTAATTTATGTCTGATTGAATTCGTGGTTATATACACCGCGCTCTTGTATTGACATCTGAACATCGCGTAGTAGTGTGAATATTGCATTGTTGTCTTAGAAGCGTTGTTGGTTAATCCAAGTAAGTTAGGATTACTGAATAAATCATATTGGGGATCTTTATCTTTCATTTCCAATATCAATTGGTAAGTTATTGATATTGTGAGTTACTTAGGGTATCTGGAGGATTAAATTTACCTGGCGCCCATTAAGATCTATTTGAAATTTGCTAAGTTGTTTAACCCACTCCGTCTCCACTGTTTAGCTTAGCCGCGGATACCCATCTATCTCATTTGTTACCGACAGATGATTTAGTCTCCTCTTGTGGTTTGTGAGGTGACATTTTTGGCGCCCAACGTGGGGCCGCGTTAAAACAACGTCTTCATAGTTCTTTTTTTTATAAAATTTGGAAAAAAAATTTTGATAAATTTGAGAAAAAAATTTTTATTGATCATTTTCTTCCAATATTTTTTTGTGTCTCATTGGAATTGTTATCATGTCTCGCAAAAGGCTAGTGAACCGTTTGAGTCAAGATGAGCTCGTGTATGAGGTTAGAGTTAGAGGAATTGCTACAGGAACTGTTCAAGAGATGCGGCATTCTCTGACGATGGCAATCAAATTAGAGGAGAAGGGCACTTAAGTAAAAGCTTGTTTTTAAAGTTTTTTTTAATCATTATTTTATTGAACTATAGTATTGATGTTTTTATATATACATGAAAACGTAAATTTGTGATTGTTGACATATCCTTGTTCAATGTTACAGAAATATTGACGTTTTTGATAATGTATGTAATCTTTGTGCATTCTATTGATACCACTACGGAACATTGATATTAAAAAAAAAAAGGCTGTCGCCTTGGACTTATGAATTGAGGGACTCCGATGGTAATTCGAAGGGTTCCTGGCATGTGAAGGATTTAAAACCTTCATCTTCAGAAGACTGAGTTCTGAGAATTGAGTGAAATTTACGGGATAAATTTCTTCGAGAAAGGGGGGAGTTGTTACGTTTCAATTTAGCACTAGATCAAACTGCTCTTATGTGACCTTTCAAAACACTACCTTACCTTTTAAGATCTTTATTCAAAGGATATTTACAATGTAATTAAGTTACAAGTAGATTTTATTCATTTAACATCATAGTAATGGGAATCTTCCGTTCCATAGAAAACCATACCTGAAATGTTCAAGAATATATGTATGCTCCCTGACTAACTGCTTTGACCAGTAATTACACATTCTCCTATTGCCAATCGACGTTGGAGATCCGAAATTCCTCGCTAGGTTGAAATAGCTGTTATTTGTTTCTCAGTTTTCTTCACCTATCTTTTTTTTAGCCGTTGTCTGCCTTATTCCCTATACCTTCCCAAGAATATTTCTTGCATAGATTGTTATTCATCACTTCCAGAAGGATTACTACATAACATATTAGAGCTATATCGCCTGAAAAACAATATTAGTTAGCTCTGGGTTTCTGAATACTATTTGATATTTTCGATAAATATTCTGCATAATATGAATGTTCAAATATTCGTACTGAATGGGAAAGATGTGACGACTTACCTTATATGTTTCTATTCCATCGCATAAATAAGGATTGGTAAATAGTTGAAAATAGGTTGGAACAATATTTTTGTAAACATTCTAATATACAAGGTTAAGAGACAGCTGTTGGTTGACATCCGCCGAACTTTCGTAGTGTCGTTCCGACGAACTACACCGAACTAGTTCTACAGTTGTTCACGGGTGGAGGATTGATCGATTACTCAAGTTGTCAAGGGTTGTCTTAGGGTTGCATTGCTTTGAGAAGGAGTTTTGATGGGTCATGGACTTGTTGATGATGTCTCAAGTGGCTGTGGAGGAATTGATAGATTTATAATGTTGTGCACAGCGCCCCCTTGGTGCTTGTAGTGTAGATTGGACGCACTGTGGCAACAACTGGTTAGCTGTCAGATGTGGCAGTCTCTTAGTATTCGGAAGTTGGCCTTCGATGAGCTTGGTTCGGAGTTCAAAGCGTACCATCAGACTGATTGTAGGATATATTTGGTTGTATTTGTGCCATCCTTCACGGGGATTATTTCTACAAGTCAGGATTGTATAGTGGAAGACTGATTGGTCATTTTGGTGTGGATATTTGCAGTCTGCAACTTAAGCTCTTTTGAGGATTTGTCGTGGTTACCGAACGCGTGCCAGGTGGAAGGATTTCCAAAATTAGATTCATAAGAAACAGAAGGCCCTTAGTCACTCATCAAGTCCCAGTAGGACTTCCGTGCAGAGCCCCGCACACGAAGAAACGTATAGAAAACCCCTTGACCAGGGTTTTTTTCTTCGTTAAGGGTTTTTTTCCTGTTTTTTTTTTCCCTGTTTTCCGGTTTTCTTGTTTTCCTGTTTTTCTGTTTTCCTTTTTTTTCTTCTTTCCTTTTTTTATTTATCTTTCTGGATCTTATTTGGTGATCCATTACTGGTCCAGCTTGTCGTGCCCTACAGGGTGGTCTATCTTGGTGGTGCTACAGGGTGATCCATCTCCGCCGTACTACAGGGTGATCCATCTCAGTAGTACTACAGAATGATCCACTTCCGTCGAACCACGGGGTAGCCTAACACCATATACCGGGTGGCCCAAAAGGAGCACGCAAGTTATAATTGATTTAATTTAAAATTTGTGATATACTGAGATATTTGAATAATTGTTGCCCTTCTGTTCATTGATACCTGTTGATATAGTGTTTGTTTATCGTTTATTGATTACGAGTTTGTTTATTGATACCTGATTGATATAGATATTTGTGAAACGGAAATTGAGGTATTTTCGTCCTTTCACGATTGCTTATTGACACCGATGCGCCTACGCCTGAGCTCACGCGACGCAAACGAATTTGTCTTAACCTTCCAATTCTAGTATTTACGATTTCACCTACTCAATTTTCGTAGTAGTTTTACTGAGTTTTTTTGAGCGTCGTTACTACCGTAATTTATGTCTGATTGGATTCGTGGTTATATACACCGCGCTCTTGTATTGACATCTGAACATCGCGTAGTAGTGTGAATATTGCATTGTTGTCTTAGAAGCGTTGTTGGTTAATCCATGTAAGTTAGGATTACTGAATAAATCATATTGGGGATCTTTATCTTTTATTTCCAATATTAATTGGTAAGTTATTGATATTGTGAGTTACTTAGGGTATCTGGAGGATTAAATTTACCTGGCGCCTATTAAGATCTATTTGAAATTTGCTAAGTTGTTTAACCCACTCCCGTCTCCACTGTTTAGCTTAGCCGCGGAAACCCATCTGTCTTATTTGTTACCGACAGATGATTTAGTCTCCTCTTGTGGTTTGTGAGGTGACAATAGTTAGTTAGAAATATCAGTTTTCAAATTATCAGTCATAAAAATAACTTATAACCACTGTTTCTGATCTGACTTCACCACAGTCATCTTATGGTAAACGGTTCTCAATCAGTTCTCGCAAAATTATGTCGAACTGCAACAGTCAACATATTTCATATTTATATTTCATTCATTATGATCTATTGTATATTAAAATGATATAACCCACGCACAGAATAATCCTTTTGTGGGAACAAAGATTATTGTGTATCTCAAATTGAATGGCAAATAAATATCATTATCTTCTGGTGATATCTGAAGTTTTTCAAAGTTTCGAAGTCCTCCATGTAGAAGTTAACAAGGACTGGAGAGAAAGGAGAACCCATAGGGACGCCTTTGACTTGTTTGTAGAATTTGTCTTGGAAACGAAAATATGTGCTAGACATGCAGTGGCTGATGAAGTGTATCGTATCTTGTGGAATTTGATGTTTCGTTTTGAGAAGGGACAAAGTTTCGGATGATGGTTCGAACTCAATTTATAGGGATGGATGTTCCCATTTACCTGCGTTGCTGCCACTACCGCCTCTCTTGCCTCTGGTATTATACCTGTATTGTCATGTGCTAAGTTTTGCTTTTGGGTTTGAGCGGTCTGTTTGTGTGAAGCGATAAAACGGATCTCCATGTTGACCATGGTCAACATGGTCGCATGATCCCTCTTGTTCATATTATTAGGTCGTTTTTTATTTTGATAGCCTCTCTGATTTTTCGCGAGTAAAAGTTTTCATTGCTAGCTAGTAATTTTGTGTTATCGAAATAACAATGTTAAAAAATTTTATTTTACAACAATCTAATGTTATTAGTGCCATCCACATTTTATTATAATGTTCTTAGTCTTAACCAGTTATCCAGTATCATGAGTGTTCATAAATCATCACATTTTCAAAGTGTTTTAAGAAAACAATTCTTCTCATACTTGCTTCATATACATAACCTCAACTTTCGTAAGTAATGTACAACAAATTTTGACAATTGTTAATTTTCATCTTATCATCTAGAGTTCCTGAAGAAGAGTCAATAAAGTCTCGAAAGCTTGAACAGAAAAAAGAGTTCTCATTTTTCTTGTCTCCGACTGCACACCCGTTCCAATCCCCGTGCTGTTTCTTAACTTAGCCAGTCGTGCTAACCGTCAACCTCTATATATATAGGATAGCAAAGTCTATCATCTTAGCTCCCTGATGATGACAATAACCATTGTCGAAATATTGGAAATATAATGTTATAAGAGTACACTTATATATACAAGGTGTCCCTGGACTTCCTCTTTTCCTCTCGGGAATGTATAGCTGGGGTCAAAATATCACCAGTACTTCATATAACTTTTTTTCCTAAAAGTCTTCGTAACCAAGTTACGGGCCCTCGAAGTTACAAAATGAAAAATGTTTTTCTTTGATAACTTTTCAAGTGAATATTCAAAATTATCCAAATTTTGGTAATTGACTAAAAAAATGAATTCCGTCGATGAGCTTTCATGCAGGAGGCAGTTGTTTTGCTACAAAGTCAGGAACGGACTACCCCCGATGGTCCACACCCCAAAACTTTGAAATGACAGATATTTTTCAATATTTTTCAACAAAATAAGGTTACTTGGACAATTTTATGGATAAAAGTACTCGTGTGGAAAATCGATCGGAGCAACGAGTCTTGATAAAAATGTAGTTCTACTCGACGACATCAAACCCGCTCGTCCACCATTATTTGAAATGAATAATTATCAAAGCAGAAATAATAATGATAACGTTAATTCAACAACATTTATAACAGGAATAATACAAAGTATGCTAAAATGAAGTCGTAAACAAAAAGTACAGTACCTATATGGAAGTTTAAGTCACAATTGTGATAGCAGATATTTTTTCAAAAGAAATATCAAGTTCTGTAGATTCGTGATGTTTTTAAACTAACAAGCTACTCTACTATGAAATATCGAATTCATTCCATATTTTGTATGTACATAATACGTGTGGAATAATCACGTTTCGTGTTGATCAGTTATCTGAATCTCATGAAACTCAACATTCGAATGTTTCAAATTCTTCTTCACAGCTAAACTGTTGAGGAGTTTCACTGATAATTATAATTTTATGGGAGAAATTCTTTAACACGAATCTAAATTTAGCACGCACATCGAAAAAAATATTTACTATACTAATAAAAAGCAAACGAATGAACTACAAAAACGGCTGCACATGATCAGGTGAAAAATATCCAGGGAATAATTATGTTCCATTTCTTTCACAGATGTTGACAAAAAAACCTTTTAGAAAGTTTTGATGAAAAATGAGAAACTGGAATGCGATTTTGTTTTGTTGAGTGGTGCGTTGTCATATGACTATCATTGTATTGTCAATATTCTATAGGATATTTTGAATTTTTTTGATATGGCCGAACAGTTTACATTCAATGAATATGCAGATATGCATGTATTTTATGGACGAGCATTTTGTAATACTGCAGAAGCTCGTCGTCTGTATTCCGAACATTTTCCCAATCGAACGGTACCGTCAAGAAAAACATTCGAGCGTGTCGATCGTAGATTGAGGGAGACAGGTATGTAATAATTGATAATTAATTTGAGCACGTTGTTTTATTTCGATATTATTGTAGGTACAGTTTTGCCAAAACGAGGTGGTGAGGGCGCTCCTAGGACTGTACGTACCGTTGTATTGGAGGAAAATATTTTGGAAGCCGTCGCTGATGATCCTTCAATGAGCATCAGAAATCTATCAGAACAGTTCCATACATCCAAGTCCACTATTCATAGAATAATTAGGGAACAACTGCTCCACCCATTTCACATCCAGAAGGTACATGCCATGACACCTCAAGATTTTCCAGCACGACTGGAATATGCCAATTGGTTCATGGATAGGCAAAGAGAGGATATGCCTTTTATTAATCGAGTTTTATTCACTGATGAAGCACGTTTCAGTAGAGATGGAGTTATCAACTCTCATAATCTCCATATATGGGCCGAAGAAAATCCCCATGGGATATTGCAAACCAAACACCAACGGAAATTCAACGTGAATGTTTGGGCTGGTATCATAGGAAACCATCTTATAGGACCATGCGTTCTACAGGACCGATTGAATGGAGAACCTTATTTGGAGTTCATTCAGAACGATTTGAATGGACTTTTGGAACATGTTCCATTGCAAACCCGAAGATATATGTGGTTTATGCATGATGGCGCTCCTCCTCATTTCAGTTTGATTGTGCGTGACCATCTGCACCATATTTTCCACAATAGATGGATTGGTAGAGGTGGGCCATATTCATGGCCATCGCGGTCTCCGGATTTAAATCCATTGGATTTCTTTCTGTGGGGGCATCTAAAAAGCCTTGTTTACGCTACACCTATTCACACAAGAGATGCATTGTTGAATAGAATAACATTACATTGTGAAGCCATACGAAACGACCCTGGAATGCTATTTCAAGTACAGAGAGGGTGTCTTCGCAGACTATGAAAATGTATGGAGAAAGAAGGTGGTCATATCGAGCAGATTCTGTAGCGGATTTTCCATTTCTGTTTGCTCTTGAGGCTCTTGAGTTTCGTTAGTTAAACGTGTTTGCATTATAAAAATTCGTTATGAACATTTTACCTATCATTTCCATTTTCCTTAAAAACTAATATTTTCGAATAATGGTAGACATCTCAGGATAAATGTTGTTGAATTAACGTTATCATTATTATTTCTGCTCTGATAATTATTCATTTCAAATAATGGTGGACGAGCGGGTTTGATGTCGTCGAGTGAAACTACATTTTTATCAAGACTCGTTGCTCCGATCGACTTTCCACACGAGTACTTTTATTCATAAAATTGTCCAAGTAACCTAAATTCGTTGAAAAATATTGAAAAATATCTGTCATTTCAAAGTTTTGGGGTGTGGACCATCGGGGGTAGTCCGCTCCTGACTTTGTAGCAAAACAACTGACTCCTGCATGAAAGCTCATCGAAGGAATTCATTTGTTTAGTCAATTACCAAAATTTGGATGATTTTGAATATTCACTTGAAAAGTTATAAAAAAAAAACATTTTTCATTTTGTAACTTCGAGGGCCCGTTACTTGGTAACGAAGGATTTTAGGAAAAAAAGTTATATGAAGTACTGGTGATATTTTGACCCCATCTATACATTCCCGAGAGGAAAAGAGGACGCCCAGGGACACCCTGTATATACAGGGTCCTGCAACAGTGGCGCGGTGTTCCATATCTCTATATAGGAAGCAGATAGGAATCTAATTTTCTATAATATTACCTTATTGCTCGAGCTCGACAAAATAAAAATATTGGCGGTCACACAGGGTGTTCGATTTTTTCTGGGCGGATCCCAACTGTGTCTTTTTAAATGGCAACCTATATTTTTTATCGCTTTTTCGGTTTCTTCATAGAAAATATAAGAAACTTTATGTATATCTGCACTTCGAAAATATTGACGGTTTTCGAGATATCTAGCATGACAGGTTTTTTTTTCCAATATTCGTCACTCAGAATATTTGAAATTATAAAGTGGTGCCAAGTCCAGTTGAAATTTTTTTTTGGTCGAATATTCTACATTGGTAACTCTCTCAAACGAAATATCTGAAATCGACCTGTGATATACAGGGTATGAAAAACCGCTTGCCAAATATTGTAAATGAAAATTTGCAAAATCTTCCTTATATTAAATGGAACACCCTGTATATTATTGATCCATAAGAAGCGCCAACGAAACTTCTACAAATTTCATTAAGTATTCCCTATGGCTAAGTTCAATAGTTTTTCTTAAATGAGCATTTCTTTCGAAAAATGGTCATTTTTTCAAAGCGAAATCCATTTGACGACTGATAAAAATATACGAAAGATATCTTGTTTCAATTTTGTACATTAGAAGGTGTCCAAACAAATATTCTTTAACGAAATAAATGTATGTACCTATCACTTTTTGTTAAATGGAAAATTATTTTTTCATTGGATGCAGAATTTCACTCATAAATCGTGCAATATCAAACCAAACAAGTTAAAAGAAAGAAACATTATAAATAACTATTTTTTTCATGTTATTTTATTCATTCAGAGCTTGAGTTCTAGATATTCAAATTTGTCAACTGGCAAATTACAAAACTACAAAAGGGAGAGTTTAATTAAGGTTGATAATGAAACTTTCATAAAATATGTTCAACATGTCTTCCATTTTCTTGAAAGCAGAGCTGAAGTCTATGTTTGAAAGACTGTTCTACCCTGCGCAAGACAGCTGGTGTAATGCTGCGAAAAGCATTCGTTATTCTAAGTCGCATATTTTCGGGAGAAGTTGGTGGATCAACGTAAACCATATTTTTTATGTATCCCCATAAGAAAAAATCTAGTTTCGTCAAATCTGGTGATCTAGCGGGCCACCGTACAGGCCCATTCCGTCCTATCCATTTATTGGGAAATACTTCATTTAGATGATCTCTCACTTCTGCCGAATAGTGAGCAGGTGCACCATCATGTTGTAACCACATTCTATTGCGGAGGTCAAGAGGAATATCATCTAACAAACCTGGTAAATCATTTCGTAAGAAATTGAGATACATTGCACCATTCATATGTCCCTCAAAAAAGTATGGACCAATTACATATTCTCCAATGATGCCTCCCCAGACATTTATCGACCACCTATGTTGATAATCCACCTGTCTCAATAAGTGAGGATTTTCTGTCGCATAATAATGGTAATTATGTCGATTTACAAATCCATTTTTATGGAATGTCGATTCCTCCGACCATAAAATATTATTGAAAAAATATTCGTTTCGACGAATTCTGTTCATGGCCCAATTGCAAAATCTCACTCTTTTCTCGAAATCAGCATACAGTAGTTCTTGATGTAACTGAACGTGGTATGGATGCAAGCGATGTTTCTTCAATACTCGTTGCACTGATCTCTCACTTATATCCACTATTTCCCCAATTTGTCGTTGACTCCTACTAGGATCTTCTTCAACAGCAAGAAGAACTTGCAATTCATTATCTTCATTAGTAGCTGGCTTGATGCGCTCATGTTTGGAATAATTAATAGATCCAGTTTCAACGAATCGTCCCAAGACCTTTCGGAAAGATCTTTCATCTGGATGCCTTCTATCTGGATACCGTTGAGAATAAATTCTACTTGCCAATAAACAATTCCTGTCTGATTCACCTAATATGAAAATCATATCAATCAAATCACTTTTTGATAACAACATTCTGATGAAATTATACCGACAGTTTAACTTCACGATTGACTAAAAATTTCAATATTCATTTGCAGCCAAATATTTTGTTCTGTCATTTGCCAGACTACTTGATTTCCAATAAATATTTCATTCGCTGAAAGGTTGTTTTAGACCGAAAGAATATGGCACAAATTCCGAGATTTTTGAAATTATTGTAACTATTCAAGAACGTCCATTTTGTGGTGTAATTCGCAACTTGTTTATCTAGCAACAGGTAATTTTAGGAATGGGCGATATTTTAAGGAAAGGGTATTTTTTGTATATTCTTATCAGTCGTCAAATGGATTTCGCTTTGAAAAAATGACCATTTTTCGAAAGAAATGCTCATTTAAGAAAAACTATTGAACTTAGCCATAGGGAATACTTAATGAAATTTGTAGAGGTTTCGTTGGCGCTTTTCATGGATCAATAATATATAGGGTGTTCCATTCAATATAAGGAAGATTTTGCAAATTTTCATTTACAATATTTGGCAAGCGGTTTTTCATACCCAGTATATCACAGGTCGATTTCAGATATATCGTTTGAGAGAGTTACCAATGTAGAATATTCCACCAAAAAAAAAATTCAACTGGACTTGGCACCACTTTCTAATTTCAAATATTCTGAGTGACGAATATTGGAAAAAAAAACCTGTCATGCTAGATATCTCGAAAACCATCAATATTTTCGAAGTGCAGATATACATAAAGTTTATTTTATTTTCTATGAAGAAACCGAAAAAGCGATAAAAAAACATAGGTTGCCATTTAAAAAGACACAGTTGGGATCCGCCCAGAAAAAATCGAACACCCTGTGTGACAGCCAATATTTTTATTTTGTCGAGCTCGAGCAATAAGGTGATATTATAGAAA
This sequence comes from Leptinotarsa decemlineata, assembly GCF_025532065.1. Lineage (NCBI taxonomy): Eukaryota > Metazoa > Arthropoda > Insecta > Coleoptera > Chrysomelidae > Leptinotarsa > Leptinotarsa decemlineata. The sequence continues at coordinate 19,610,378 of NW_027412606.1, forward strand.
ATTATATTCCAATCTGCTTCCTATATAGAGATATGGAACACCGCGCCACTGTTGCAGGACCCTGTATATACAGGGTGTCCCTGGGCTTCCTCTTTTCCTCTTGGGAATGTATAGATGGGGTCAAAATATCACCAGTACTTCATATAACTTTTTTTCCTAAAATCCTTCGTTACCAAGTAACGGGCCCTCGAATTTACAAAATGAAAAATGTTTTTCTTTTATAACTTTTCAAGTGAATATTCAAAATCATCCAAATTTTGGTAATTGACTAAACAAATGAATTCCTTCGATGAGCTTTCATGCAGGAGTCAGTTGTTTTGCTACAAAGTTAGGAGCGGACTACCCCCGATGGTCCACACCCCAAAACTTTGAAATGACAGATATTTTTCAATATTTTTCAACGAATTTAGGTTACTTGGACAATTTTATGAATAAAAGTACTCGTGTGGAAAGTCGATCGGAGCAACGAGTCTTGATAAAAATGTAGTTTCACTCGACGACATCAAACCCGCTCGTCCACCATTATTTGAAATGAATAATTATCAGAGCAGAAATAATAATGATAACGTTAATTCAACAACATTTATCCTGAGATGTCTACCATTATTCGAAAATATTAGTTTTTAAGGAAAATGGAAATGATAGGTAAAATGTTCATAACGAATTTTTATAATGCAAACACGTTTAACTAACGAAACTCAAGAGCCTCAAGAGCAAACAGAAATGGAAAATCCGCTACAGAATCTGCTCGATATGACCACCTTCTTTCTCCATACATTTTCATAGTCTGCGAAGACACCCTCTCTGTACTTGAAATAGCATTCCAGGGTCGTTTCGTATGGCTTCACAATGTAATGTTATTCTATTCAACAATGCATCTCTTGTGTGAATAGGTGTAGCGTAAACAAGGCTTTTTAGATGCCCCCACAGAAAGAAATCCAATGGATTTAAATCCGGAGACCGCGATGGCCATGAATATGGCCCACCTCTACCAATCCATCTATTGTGGAAAATATGGTGCAGATGGTCACGCACAATCAAACTGAAATGAGGAGGAGCGCCATCATGCATAAACCACATATATCTTCGGGTTTGCAATGGAACATGTTCCAAAAGTCCATTCAAATCGTTCTGAATGAACTCCAAATAAGGTTCTCCATTCAATCGGTCCTGTAGAACGCATGGTCCTATAAGATGGTTTCCTATGATACCAGCCCAAACATTCACGTTGAATTTCCGTTGGTGTTTGGTTTGCAATATCCCATGGGGATTTTCTTCGGCCCATATATGGAGATTATGAGAGTTGATAACTCCATCTCTACTGAAACGTGCTTCATCAGTGAATAAAACTCGATTAATAAAAGGCATATCCTCTCTTTGCCTATCCATGAACCAATTGGCATATTCCAGTCCACTTTATATATATATATATATATATATATATATATATATATATATATATATTAACTCGAAGATTCTCACGGATAAAGTATGATGAGCTGTTTTCTCGGGTTTCGCTCCGTGTTCTGTGTATTTTCTCCCCATAAAGATTATTTTCACAACGTTTCGGCAAAGTCTCATTTGCCATCTTCTGGTGATGTCTGGTTTTTTTCAACTAGATACACAGAACACGGAGCGAAACCCGAGAAAACAGCTCATCATATATATATATATATATATATATATATATATATATATATATCATATATATATATATATATATATATATATATATATATATATATATATATATATATATATATATGTACAGGGTGTCCCTGGACTTCCTCTTTTCCTCTCGGGAATGTATAGATGGGGTCAAAATATCACCAGTACTTCATAAAACTTTTTTTCCTAAAAGTCTTCGTAACCAAGTTACGGGCCCTCGAAGTTACAAAATGAAAAATGTTTTTCTTTGATAACTTTTCAAGTGAATATTCAAAATCATCCAAATTTTGGTAATTGATTAAACAAATGAATTCCTTCGATGAGCTTTCATGCAGGAGTCAGTTGTTTTGCTGTTTTGCTACAAAGTCAGGAACCCCTGACCCTGTATATATATATATATATATATATATATATATATATATATATATATATATATAAATAGTGACTGGAGAAATGTACAGTAGAATGGAATAACGGGGTCTCTTACTCAAAAAATCAAAAATCAAAAACTCTGCTTTACTTTACTAGAAGCGAAAGCTTGGCAAAGTAAAGCAGAGTTTTTGATTTTTGATTTCTTGACTGAGAGGCCCCGTTATTCCATTCTACTATATATATATATATATATATATATATATATATATATATATATATATATATATATATATATATATATCACCGATAAAGTCCGCATCAAATGGGAAACTTTTTTATTTATCGTTTCATGTGAAATTTGATTTTGGCAGTAGATTTTGCTTAAGAAATGATGTCAAATGGCGTCTACAAAATAGGTCACGTGATTTCCTTAACCTGTCAAAATTGACATTTAAAAAAAAACATCGAAAAATGACATTATTCTTCAAAATATCCAAAAATATCAAAGGGTATAAACATTTTCTTTTGTAATTTTATACCCACACACCAAGTTTCAAACCCATAATAAGTATTTTATATTTTCACTATTTCTCTGCATTCCTGCTTTTTCTACTTATCAAAATTTAAGCACACCTGTACTAAATCATTTATTTTAACTAAACTCGTCACCGAATTTCTTTTTTTGTAATATAATAATATTTTAAGAGCCTCTCTGATGTTAAAAACAAATTTTGAAAAATAAAAGTTGTCAAACTTGATGCAAAGTTCATCTAGTTTCAACGGGGCTTTCCAAACTATACAGTACTTGAGTTTTTTAATGAACAAATGGCCTCACAATATGAATTAGAACAAAACGGAACATTAGGAAACATCATTTCGTGATTCTTGAAGCCCATTCAAGCCCATTATATATATATATATATATATATATATATATATATATATATATATATATATATATATATATATATATATATATATATATATATATATATATTCGAGTTTGTTGTGAGATTGTCGACAGTAATATATTACAAAGGCTCCACTCAACATTCAGTATTTCTTTTATTCGAAGCCGTTCATGTCAATTCAAGGATAGACGGTTAAGTCAACGCGATGGAAGCCACATACAAGAGTTGTTCAAATAATGTTTTGTTTGGTTTCTGGGTTTTGCCGTGGCCTCCATTGGTTATGGTCTTCAAATGTTTCGACTGCAACTGCGGCAGTCACCTGTCAGTTGCCGAAGAAGACCACGACAAAACCGGGAACCAACCAAAACATTGACGCCAGCCGTGATATCCTTCATTCCTATATTATAAAAATAATATTTCTGAATGCTCAGCTAATCAATGAAGAAAAATTTATTTCAAATTGAAAGGGGATAAGTTTCAAGGGGAGATAAGTTTTTGAGGAAAAAATGTTTTTCAGCGATGAAAAAATGTTTTTCAATGTTTGCCTTGAAAGTTAGAGTAAAGCAGACAGTCATCGGCCACCGGGTAGTGATTGGCATAGCCTCAGTTTTTCATAATTTATAATAATCTGGTGAGAAAGAAGTGGAATTTGATTTCATCAGTTGGCATCGGCAACCCTTCAGAATATATTTCCCTGTTTTCCAAGTTATATCGCATAACCTCAAATGACTACATCGTTGTGAATGAATTCGTGCTCTCTGTTCTTCAGTCTGTGGTCAAATATATCAAGAACTATTCATATCGAGTGTTGTACGAGGTCAAATAATTTCCAATGTGAGTAGATTTTCACATTTTTTTATGATTTATCAGTTCAAAGAACATTGAAGGCAAATTATTTATTGCCGGGAAAATGATTTTTATGGTCAAAATTCATGTTATACCGTATGCCAATCACGGGCTTCGAATTTGATGTCTAAAACAGTTATTGGCCATAAGGCCAATGGTTGGAATTTTTCACTATTTTACATTTCTTAGTTCATTCAAATCCATTTCAGAACCTAATTGACAGTAACCTATCGATAATGTTGAAAATAGCATCGTATATAGTGGTTGGCCTTATGCCAATCACTATAATTGACCATATGCCAATAACTGTATGGCCATTCGAAATGAATTCAAATATTTTTGCTTGTTCTTTTCTAAATGCCAAAAGTACAAGAAGGAGGAAAATATGAGAAGAAGTACATAGAAGAAACTATCACCTCAGCTAGCAGTCATAAAAAATGGTATCTCTCAAAAAAAAGCCTCTAAATTATTTGGTGTGCCTCTTCAAACGCTGCAATTCAGAAAAAGTGAAAAGTTTCACAGTCAAACTACCTTGGGACCAAATCTCATTCTTACACATGAAGAGGAAACTATTTTAGAAAACTGAATCCTAAATAGTTACAAGGTTTTCCAGTCAGAAAATTTGATATTCAAGTGTCTGTGAAATAATTCTTGGATGCAAATTCTCAAAATAATCCATTTCGTGATAATTTACCTGGCGACGCATGGTATAGGGCTTTTCTCAAATGACATCCAGCTCTAACTCACCGCACCCCAGAGGTTGTAGCAGCAGCTAGTTCTGTTATTTCATAGTCAGACATACGACATTGGTTTAGTTTCGTGGAGGAATATCTCAAGGGAAAGGGTTATTTTGATATATTGAGAGATCCAATCAGGGTGTTCAATGGTCACGAGACATGTTTTTTCCTTTGTCCTAAAAATACCAAGGTTATTGCTCCTAGAGGTGCAAGAAACGAGGTAGACTCTGCCCAAGCAAAAACGAACATAACCGCCATGTTCACTTTCTCGGATGCTGGTCAGGTAACAGAATCTATGCTAATATTTCCGTAAAGAGGCTACCAGCTTCCATCATAAATTTGGTACCAAGTTCTTGGGGAGTTGGTCATAGTGACAATGGTTGGATGAAGGTGGAATTGTTTTACGAATATATCGGCAATATATTATATTCGTAATTGAAAAATAGTGGAACTAAATTTCTGATCATTCCTTTCGTGGATAGACATTGTACTCATCAAACTTTGAAGTTGAGTCAGCTATGCAAGAAACTAGAGATTATTTTGGATAGCACTCTATCCAAATGCTACCCGAATTATGCAACCTGCTGGTGTGGCAGCTTTCAAGCTACTCAACCGTATGGAAAAAAGCTGTATTGGAGTTCAGAAGGAAAAATCCTCAACAATACTAACCAAGGAAATATTTGCTCCGGTATTGAAAATCGTTATTGATCAGTGTGCCAAGGTAGATACAATAACACAAGGGTTGTGTGGGGAGTTCAATAAATGAAATAAATATGTCAATATGAAGAATTGAGTGAAACATATGTTCACACATAATTCTTTAGAAATACTATTCAGGTGATTTGACTCAAACTTTGATTAACTATATTTCTAGTAAGAGTAAATATATTTACCTTCAAAACAAATATATTACAACATTCTGCTGTTTCAGGACAATTCCATCATAGTAGGCAATGAAATCTCAGAAATATTATTGCATTAAATCGAAGTTATTGTTGTCAAGGTTGTGATTTTCTTCAGTATAATTTCCGTACGCCACTGCAAGAGACAGATTGAGGTAAAATCGTCAGTCAGTTCTGAGAATCAGGTGACTACTATTTTGGAATGTAATATTGTAATATTGTAGATCAAGCAACATCCAGTGTTTTTTTTTTTTAATTTTAATACTCTCGGTACATGATGACAAATTGCTCCTTTTGGAGCAATTTGTCATCATGTCATAGTCAAATAGTCTTCAGTTCACTTACGGAACACGTTATCATCTACTAAATGTTATACTATTATTGGTTCCATTTTTCAATTTGAAACCCGAATAATACGTCAAATGTAGGCAGCAATCTCATCCAAACCAATCACAGTTTACAGCAATCACATATATGTTTGCATCGGATAACAGTTTTATTACTATTATAAAAAGTATTTCCTATGAAATCTTATGTTCAATAAAAATTGTCATAAAAAGTTTCCCTTCTGGAAGATATGATTTTTCTGTGATTGGTACAAGATTTATATGCTGAAGGTTTCGAGGTTAAAATCATCATTAGAAAGCAGACCCAAATTTTTATATCATGTAGTTGCTTCGGATGCATCATTTGAATGATCGAGAGTGTATCAAATGTTATGATTATTAGATGATAATGTAGGAAGTTATCGAAAAGCTGCTGAAAAATTCAGGGAAATAGGTTCTGTGAATTACAAATGAGGTGGGTCAATTAGGAATATTGATAACACAACAATCCATGATATGGTATGAAGTGACTACAAAATGAATATTTATATGAAGGACATTTTCGTCAGAGCAACTACAGTTTTTGAACACTTTTTCAATAAATAAAGATCAAGGGGTGGTTAAAGTTGAAGTGATATATGTTTTATAACTTTCTAGTGGTTATAATGAAATAATAATACACGAACTGGCTGTGTATGAACTATTTATTATGGCAACTCTAACCTTACAAATGTTACAAGCCTTGGGGCGTTGTCACCTAACTGCCTGTGTTTAGTTGTCAGCAACGTCAACGCTACCTTCTTTAACCAAGGGTGTATACTTGGTTGTCTACCTTACATCCCCTCCACTATAAGTTTAATTTTCTTGGAGGTTTAATAATCCTACCAAACCTAGACATTTTAGGTTCGCCAATGTTAATATTACAATCATCATTCTGATTGCTAGGCCCTAATGGTACAGCATTATCATCTAAGCTTAACCTAGGTGGTACAAATACATTGTTATGCTTACTACTAACAGGTTGTGTATTAGACTGTGTTGCATCATCAAACCTGTCAAATACCTGCTGGAAAGTAGGTTCGTACTTATTTGAGGATGCTCTTAAGTCAATACGGTTTCGCCCAATAATCTCACCATGTTGATTTTGAATAAGATACGATCGGGGTGATGTATGATTTTTGATTATAGAACCTGGTTCCCACTTCTTGTAGATATGAGTATATACTGTCACATCCCTGCATGGTTCTAATGTTAACAAATCTTTTGCATTTTTATTGTATTTTTTTTTGAAATACTCTGCTTATTCTTCAACAACTGTGGAATATTTTCACATATCTTAGGTTTTAGTAAATTGGCACAAATTGGAATTTTTGTTTTACAAATTTTGCTCATAAGAAGTTGGGAGGGGGAATATCCCATGTGTTTGAGAGGTGAATTACGATATTGCAACAAAGCATACACAATATCCTCTCCTCCTTTCATAGATTTTTCAACTATACTTTTCCCTAAACCAACTCATTTTTCAGCAAGTCCATTGGAACGTGCATAGTTCGGGCTTCTAGTGACTACTGTTATATTTCATTCTTTAGCAAATTTTTTGGACTCATGGCTTTCAAATGGAACATTGTCACATGATATGATATCTGGTGACCCAAAAACTGAAAATATATTTTTGGGTGACTTCATTACAGATTTTGCTGATTTTTCTTTAATGTGACGTACCTCTAACCAATTGGAGTATGAGTCAAATGCAACTAAATAGCTTTCATTAGCGTAGGTAAATTTGTCAAGTCCTAACCTTTCCCAAGGCCGTTCTGGAATATCGTATGAGTGTAACGTTTTTTTCTGCTGTTACGTGCATTTTCTTCACAAATTTTACATTTTTTTATGAAGGTCTCAATGTCATAATTAATACCTGGCCAATAAAATAATTGTTGTGCTCGATTTTTACACTTTTCAATACCAATATGGCCTTCATGCGAAAGCTTTAGCATTTCTATTCTCAGACTACCAATTTATCATTAAAGAGTAATAAACCATCGGCAAACGTTAAATTATCTTTGAGTTTATAAAAATGATGCGCGACTTCGAGTACTGAGTTTTTATTATCTGGCCAGCCATTTATGCAATATTCTGTAACGACTTTTAAATCTAAATCTTCCTGAATTTTATTACTAAATTGTAATTTCCGTTCATCGGACATAGGAATATTTTTTATGATAGAATTCACAGCAAACTGAAATTCTTTATCCGCCACGCCTAAAATTCTTAACAAGTCAGTTCTGTTTTGAGGGTTTGGCAAATCAAGAATTGCTTTTACATAAGTTTGATTAGGCTCGACTCCTTTTTTTAAATAGATTTGTCCCATAAATTTTACACTGTTAGACTTAAACTGAATTTTTGAAGTATTAAACTTAATGTTATACTTTAAGACACTTCAAGAACTAATTGTAAATTTTTGTCATGTTCACAGTGGGACTACTAACAGAGGACATTATACAGCATACTGCAGACACCCGTATACTAGCGCGTGGCACAAATACAACGATTCACACGTGTCACCAATTTCACCAAAGTCGCTTGTGAGTGGAGAAGCATACGTCCTCTTTTATGTAAAGGATGGAACAAAATCGCGCCTTCAAGATAACCGAGGGAAAGTTTAACTTTTAGTTTCTTCAATTTTGTAATTTTTTTCAACATCTCATTTTTGTAAATAAAACTCATTTATTATTGTTCAGATTCACTTTCTCCTGTCACTATTAAGTCATCAAAATAAAGACCTACACCTTCCAAGTCCCCAAAGATCTCAAAGTTCTTTTTTTGAAAAACTTCCGGTGCAGAACACATTCCAAATGGCAGTCTACAGAATTTGTATCTTCAAAATGGGATACCAAAAGCGGTGTAATTAAAACTTTGATCATCTATTTTAACCTGGAAATAGCCATCCTTCATATCGAGAACAGTAAAGAATTCTTTTATTACATCATTTAACAGCTATTTCCTCAGCTGTCGGGATAAAAAAATGTTTCCTTTGAATTGCTTTATTGAGATACTTGGGGTCAAGGCAAATTCTTAGATCTCCATTTTTTTTCTACACAATCACCAGAGGATTCAACTACTCAGTCGGCTCATCTATTTTTTTTTATTACACCTAAAGCTTCTAACTCTTTCAACTTATTTTTTAATTTCCCATTTAAAGAATTTGGAACCCTCCTGGGAGGCTGAATATGTGGTACTGCATCTTTTTTTAGTATAATATGGTGTTCAGACGGAAATAGACCTAATCCATCAAAAACATTTCTGTACATTTTCTTAACATCATCCAGATTCCTAAATTTAACAGATGGACCCTGAGTTGTGCTAGCTAGCCTTTTATTTAATTTTAGTTTCACACAAGCTGATAAACCAAGTAAAGGTAATTGATCTGCAGTGTCAACTACCAAAAAATTGATAATGCACTGATGATGATCAACTCTACAAGACAAACTAACTTTACCTAGTGGCTTAATCCTAAATTCATTGCATCCATATGAAACTAAAGTTACTCTAGTTGATTTCAGGGTGTTATCTTCCAACTATAAACTATTTAAAGTGGTGCAAAACACTTACTTCGGCTCCCGTGTCAAGTTTGAATTCAACCTGATTGTGATCTTCAACTGTCACTATTTGTTTCCAGTTGTTCTCCATGTCTGTGTTGCTTGTACTCTCTCTCAGACTGCTTTTCTTGAATCGACTCATGGACTTCCGTGATATTGAACCAATTAGCGACAATGAATTCACTTATATTTTTTCACTATCGCTATCACTATTAGTTGCAGAACTATCAGACTTGTGATCTTCTTCTACCTCATGCACATACCTCTTCACTGGTTTTTTTCCAGGTTTCTTTTGAGAACTAGATTTTTTTATTTGAAGGCACATTGCTGCAAAATGGTTTCTGCCTTGGCAAGCAGCACACGTTTTTCCATTAGCAGGGCATCTTCCATTTACGATATGCTTGTAACCACAAAATTTGCATACACTTTGACTAGAACTAGGAGCAATTTTATCCTGGTGGCTTCCTATTTTTCAAGGCATTTATTTGGACTTCACTTTGTAAAATCTTGGACTGATTCTTGCTTATTTCCACAGCTCTGCAAACTTCGACTGCTTTGGTCAACGTTAACTTTGATTCTCTAAGTAATCTTTCTTGCGTATTTTTGTCAAGGATTCCTGTGACTATCCGGTCTCTTATCATATCATTTTGATCCTCATAGCCTGTGGTTTTTACAGCTTTCCTTAGCTCAGTTAAGAAACTGTCGAACGTCTGTCCTTCTTTTTGACATTGCTATTGAACTTGAAGCGTTCAAAAATCACATTCTCCTGGGGCGAGCAATAATCTTTTAACTTAGCTTTAATTGAATCAAGAGACTTTTTTTCTGCATCCGATAAAGTAAAACTGTTATAAAGTTCTAGGCGATCATCCCCTATCAAGTTAAGGAAGACTGCTACCTGAATTTCTGCTGGTTTTCCACTCAAACCTGAAGCTGTTGGAAATACGTCAAACTTTTGACTGAAACACTTCCAGTTATCAGCTACATTTCCATCTACGACAAGGGGCTCTGGCGGTCTAAAAATGCTCTCCATTTTTTTTATTGTTTCAAGGTTGATGAACGTATTCGTTTCAAGTCACTTAAGCAAGATTTCTAGCTAACTAGTCACTAGAATCACACCTGACACCATGTTTTATAACTTTCTAGTGGTTATAATAAAATAATAATATACGAACTGGCTGTGTATGAACTATTTATTATGGCAACTCTAACCTTACAAGTGTTACAAGTCTCGGGGCGTTGTCATCTAACTGCCTATGTTTAGTTGTCAGCAACGTCAACGCTGCCTTCCTTTAACCAAGTATATATACTTGGTTGTCTACCTTACAATACATTCTGCATATTAGTTGTGATTTGGATTACATTCGAAATGAAGAGAAGATTTCAGATAACATTTTCAATAATTTTTTCCTTGAAGGAAATGTCTATGTTTTTTCGAAAAGCATTTGTGATTGTTTAAAGCCATAACTTAATAAAATCAAAAAGGAAATGAACGAATCATAATTCGTTAATGAATGGGAAAAGGAAAATAGTGTTCAAGATGTGAGGATTCTGACAATTCAAAACAATTTTTTCAAATGATTCAATTCGATAAAAAAATGTTTTAAATGTTTTTCCCCAAACTAGAATTATTTGTTATTATATACTATAGTTTCAAACTATTATGGAATTGTACTATAGTGAGCAATTATGTGTTTATTCGTCTTCGAAAACTATACAGAATAAAAATTTGAAAGGGACTTCAAACAAAAATATACGGTTGTATCGGGAATGAAGTGAAAATCGAGTTCAATTTTGTTTTCAGTAATATATGATTCACACCACTAAACTTTTTTATAATCTAGTAAGTATTCCACAATGAATAAAAAATCTGAACATGACTCCAAATGGAAAAAAGTTCGAGAGTAATACCTACTGTAGAGAATCATGAAAGTCAAGTCTTCACCTAATAATAATTCTCGTCTATATATTGTCAAAAATACTACTAGGAAGTAATTTAAATTTCATTATTTTTCAAATGTACACTTCAATATCCACAGAGAGCATTACAATGAAAATTGAAATTTGATAAAATTACTGCATTTTGCGATTTCGTTTGTTGAAGGTTTCACCATATCAAGATGTTGAATAATGAGGTACTGAATGCCTGACATTTTCTAATAATTTTTTCTGGTTGAACAGAATATTTCTGTTGAATAACCTCTGAAAACTTGTTCGAAGTCACGAAATATTTTTGAACAAGAAGAGATTTCCAGAAGTAATTCAAACATCCGTAATTCTATAAGAAAATTTGACTTCGCACTGAACATCGAATCATTCAAAAATTCATTGAATGTGTCTCAGAAAGAAGCTTCATCATTCTGAAAGATCTGATGAATCAAGTAACTTCAATCATACAAAATGAGTTATTAATTGGAAACATATCGAATTTAAAATGTTCACTCAACAGTTTGATATTCGAAAAAATATTTCATACAGTGCCATCATGAGAATTTTCTTACCCTTTCAATTTTTGAAATGAAAAAAAAATTCCGAATTCATACAAAGTTCACGAAAGACATAATTTTTTGATGATTGTTATCTGAACACTTTCGAAATAGCTTGTCATAATGAGGAGATACCCAATCTTACTGAAACCGATAGATAGGCTCATCGTCGTCTATTTCAATGGCCCCCTGGATCACCTGATATGACGCCTCTCGATTTTTTGAGGAAATACCAGTAATCCAGAGAGTACGATCCACCACCGCAGCTCATTCCAGAATTCAAGTAAAGAATAAGAGGCGCTTGCAACGAAATCACCCCACAAACATTTCATAGTAAGAAATTAATTTGTTTCGAATATTCATTGAAATGAACTGATTTTCGATTTTTTTTTATATATGCACTTTTATGCAGATTCTCGAAAACAATATAAATCCGCCAATTATTCAAAAAACATTTGCAGGTGTTCTTTTCGTAATTAGTAATTCCATACTATTTTTAGTCTTGATAATAAGTTCATAAAATGGTTCATTTACATAAATATTGTACGACTTTGATATCTTGTCGGAATCACCAAGAAAGAAACATTTCTCACGCTAGTACTGAAGACAATTGATGCTCCATATCTAATATCTAATCAACACCGCTACTGTAGAAGTTCTCTGGTATCCTGTGACGAGATTTGGAGATCAGGTAGACGACCTGGTCGTCCAGTCATGTAAGATCAGTTTCCGGTGGTTCTTGAAAATGTCTTCAAACAGAAGACGAAACGTCGGACAGATGAAAACTACAGGGGCAGTTCAACACGAACTGAACTGAAAAATGGAAAACTTTTGATAGACATGTATATGTTTAAAAGACATTTCTGACATCAGAAACTACGTGACATAAGACAGAAATGTCAATTTCAAAATTTAGAAATCAAATTAAGCATTTCAAGAAAACCTCAACAGATAATACTCGGAAATCAGTACCAACCAGGTATAAAAATATATCTATTGCAAGAAATGTTGGAAAATAAAATAAAGTCTCTGGGATTGATTTGAATTAAGGAAGTGTTTGTGAAATGAAGGGGTACAAATTTTCCTTCGATACGATTTTCGGATGACTCAATAATAGTAAAATAATAGTTGAGAACCAAAGATCCATATGGTCTCCAAACCTCTCAAATATATTGCTTTGCTGACGACAGCATACAGAAAATACAGAAACATAAATACAGATAAATATTCTCTATAGAGAATCAAAATATGTTTATTGAAAAAATAAAAGATCAAAATTGGTCGGAAATATATCCTATAAACTAGTCTTTCTTAAAGTGGGCGATAACACCCCCTTGTGGGCGCTGGAGGCCAAACTGTACAATAGATGACGGTGAGCTTCAATGCGAAGCGTCATTTTTTTGCGTCCATTCTTGAAAGTACTAGGCCCGCTCGCTGCCTCACATGAAAGAGCGCGCACCATCCAGTCAGTAATGTCATTCGACGATATTATGAAAACAAGTGAATTCAGTTAGCGACTAGCTAGGTAAAGTGCTGTACGTGCTGGTGGATACTGTGAGTGGTGTTATTAGAAAGTTTTTAATACTCCATTCTTTACTTTGGCATTTTTGAAGACAAAATTATGTCGGAAGCAAAAAAGAAGAAACGGCAGTATAGCGCGGAATATATAAAATATGGATTTATTGAAAATCCCACAAATCCATCTTCGCCTGTGTGCCTTCTTTGTCAAAAAACATTTTCGAATTAAGCGATGAAACCCTCAAGGCTACAAGATCATTTGAATAAAATGTATTCAGATAAAAAAGACAAAAGTGTGACTCATTTTCAAGAAATGCAAAAGAAACATACAGCTCAGCCAACTGTGTCAAAACTTTTGTCAGCGCTTCTAAGCAAGACGACGATGGACTCCGAGCTTCCTACAATATCTTCTTGCTAATTGCTCAAACAGGAAAACCTCACACTTTTGGACAGAATTTAATTTTACCGGCAATACAAAAAGTAATACTTACTGCTCCATAAACAAGCGGCAGATATTATCCCAAATATTCCTTTGATCAATACTTCCGTGAAAAGACGAATTGATAAGATGACTGAAAACATTGAAGAGTCATTGTCTAATCATCTGAAGACTTCTAAATTCTCAATTCAGTTAGATAAGTCCACTATACCAACCAATGAAGCATTGTAGTTGTCATAGGTGAGGTTTATTGAAAATGAGAAAATATATCAAGAACTACTATTTGCCAGAAATTTACAGACGGATACAAAAGGAGAAACCATATATAATACACTGGAAAAATTTTGTGTTGAGGAAGAAATTCCACTGAAGAATATTATGTCAGCTGCTACGCGCTCCGGCTATGTCAGGAAGTCACAAAGGCTTCATACCTTACTTAAAAAATAAAATTCCAGATGTGCTCGCTGTACATCGCGTCATTCATAGGTAACATTTGGTTGCGGAATATTTGAGTGAGCGCCTCTCTCAATCACTGCAATATATCATCAAAGCAGCCAATAAAATCCGATTGCTATTTCACACAGAAGTGCGTTGGTTATCAAAAGGTAACTGTCTGACTCTTTGATAGAGTTCTTGGAAAACAAAGTGAAAGAATTGCCTGACAACCTCATTAATTCAAAGAATGATATTGCGTACTTGACAGACCTGTATAAATTATTCAATGATGTCAATCTCCAACTTCAAGGTGACGACTTGAATTTGATTAAAACAGTTTTCTTCAACAACAATGACTTATTGCCAACATTTGGAGATCCTCCAGAGTGATTTCGCAGAACGATGCCAGGACATTTTAAAATTGAAAATATTGGACTGAGTGTTGGATCCTTTTTCAAATGTTAACACAGCAGGATCACCCCAGCTGGAAGAAGAACTCATAGAAGTGATAACAAACGAGGAAATAATAAAATTCAAAAATGATTACCAAGAATCTTGGCTAGCAATTGTACCCTGGATTGTGGTCCATAGTTCAACGATTTTTGATAGCATTCCCATCATCGTATTCATGTGAACGTGGATTTAGTGCTGTGGTAACGTTACTAACTAAAAAGAGAAATCGGTTGCAGATTACCGAACGCGGTGACTTACGGCTGTTTTTGAGTAAATTCGAGCCTGATATTAACAAACTTATGATACACTGTTCGGAACCTTTGGTATAGTAATGAATATTACTAAAGTTTTTTTCCCAACACCAAATCGTTATTTTTAACACCACGACACGACACGTGTCTCGATCACCAAGTGATCATCTTCAAAGAGGAAGATTAAAACTGTTTGTTAGTTTTAATCTTCCTCTTTGAAGATGATCACTTGGTGATCGAAACACGTGTCGAGGTTTTGAAAATAATGATTTGGTGTTGGGGAAAAACTCCAGTAATATTAATTAACAAACTTCTTAAAAATCATGAAATTTATCCTTCACGTTAGATTAGTTTTGAAATTCAAATTGAAATGTTTGTTTTGATAACATGAATAAAAGTTTTCCTCCTGATTGGAGATGCGAATATCACTTGCAACCTCAATAGTTTGGAACATCGAAACAATGTTGGAGATTTGTCTCTCTATAGATACTTTCACGGCAAGTGTTCAAGTGAATTGGCACATCTGATTTCAATAATAGCGGTACATATATCGAAAAGACGCGACGGACTTCACTGTTCAAGATTTCTTTTATTCGGAGAACTGCGTCCATGTGCAATAAACTTCCTGAGAAGTTTTTCCCAAATGAATTTGATCTCCAGCGATTCAAATCCAATATGAATCGCTACTTTCGCACATGCACCACTCTTAGAGTGCTTCAAAAATTTTCCCTGTAGTACTTGTTTTTTTTCCTCAAAAATAAGAGACAATTTTCAATTTCTGTATCAACAGCGAGGATTGATTTCGAAGGTGAAGCCACGTTTTAATGTTGCTCCAGAAATCATAATAAAATTTATTCACAAAAGTAATGAAGACAAAAAGAAAATTGAAACCAAATGTTGAATTAGTGTTCACAGAATTTAATTCGACCTACTTTAAAAAAAGAGATCCGATTATTTGAAAACAAGAAAGATTCCGTATCTTCAAGGCGCTGAAAATCCAGTTGCCTTATTCCTGTGAGACCTTCATCAAATAACAACACTGCACGTGCACAAAACGAGAGAGACCAGGTATTCATGCCAAATGATGAAAGTTTGAACTTTCAAAATTATTAGGTCATATGCATATGTGGACTCATATTCTGTTATAACTTTCCCTGTTGATTGTATAACTTATGGTGTTTTAGAACATAAACTCTAGCGAAGAGAATGTCTGTCTTGTTTGAGCTCCAGATTGTCCCGAAACTTCTGGGCATTCTTTCCATCTGGATTTCTGGATGTCACTTCGAAGAATATTTTTCCTCACTGATTGATCTGAGTATGCGATAGAACCTGAATGTCTGAAAATATTATTAACCTACTCTTGCTATTTTTTGCACGAACCATCTTAAATATTTTCGATACAAAATGAAGAACGCAAATTGTCACGTTTTAGTTTCTTCTAATTATAGAATATCTCACTCAAATCAGACCACACCACTTTTTAATTGTCCGTGGTATATTGTACCTTTTCAATCAATGTAGTAGTGACCCTCTGAGAGGAAGAATTATTGTGTGTCAGTTAGGAGATAGTTTTATTTTGATTTTTCTTTTGAATATATTTCGAAACTCCAATTATTCGTTGAAATTTTCATTGAATCCAGTATTATTGTCGTCAATTTCATTCAACTCTACTCCGCTTTCGGCGAAATTGGAACATACTTTTGCCGAAATATTTGAATAAAATTTCCGTTTCATCTGTATATAAATGATATTTTGTTTGAAATGATTCCCCTTCACTTTGTTACTTTTTGTACAGGATGAGGATCTTTTTTCCTTTGCTGTATCTGAATATTTTTTTGGTGAAGAGCTTCAAATATTACCGAATTTTTTTTTCTCAACTGTCAAGTCGAACATTTTGATTTTATATAGTTATAGGAATATTTCAGTATGCTCGCACTCTTAAATGCGACTTCTTGAAAATTCACACTTCAAGTTAACGTCTTTTCTTGTCTTTTTCAAACTGATGAAGGGTAATGCGACTTATTCGTGCAAAGATTCAACGTTGACCTGAGGCCAGAACATACTTCACATACTAGGATACTAGGAATTGAAGTACAAACAAAATATTGGTAATTTAAAAAATTTCAAATCATTTAGGAAAATATCAGTTGAAACAATTACCAAGAAAGATCAGATTTCGATGAGAATATTTGATGAGGCTATTGAAATGTTAATTCGAAAATAGCTACAATACACATTTTGTTTTAATTTATGCACTATTTTACGAGTATATTGACAACTGATCCAAACATTTTGATATTTTTCCCCATCATCTATATTCGGAGTAACTTTGTGATAATTTGAAGCATTGGGTGAGCGGAAGCACCTCAATTTGATTTGCAATCTGATTTTCTCGTATCAAAAATTTTCAATATTCAGTATAATGAGATCAAAATGGAATAATTTGAAATCAAAACTCATAGTAATCTTCATTTTATGATCGAATGAATTAAATAATGAAACACTCTCTTGGAATTTCTGAAACAGCTATAAATCACGCTGATGAGTTATTCAACTTGAATTACAATCATTAACCTACGTCTGATTCAATTGATTATTGGATAATTCTTGTTTTGTATTCATGATGAGTCATCGTACATATATAATACTATCAAACAATACTGTTTTCCACAACGTTCTCTCCATTAGGAAACAGATGTAGTATCAAAGGACTACAAAATTAATAATCGAAGACATTTATGTTCGTTCATCCTTCTAGTTACAACTGAGTAAATTAATTAGCACACTTGATGGGGTTTCGAGGTAATGGAAATTTCCGAAAGGACCAAGGAATATTGAATGATTTATATGAATCGAGAGTAGACGTTGAAATACCACTCAATTCATCGGAATGATTTCCATCTCAAATTTGACTAGAGCATGAAGGTGAACGTAAAGTTATCCCGAGCTTAAAATTAAAAAAAATTAACAATGAGAAAAATTTTATGTTCACACTTCAAAAAGATTAACTACGAAAATGTTATAGGTGGTGAACTTTTTCATTTTTCAGAAAGAATTGCAGAAAATAATAAAAAATGGCTGAAATCAAATGACTATCGAATGCTGGAAAACAACTACTTGTACCATATTGGTAAAATGAGTTAGAATGTAGAACTGATGAGATGTGAGAAAAATTGTACTTTTCAATTATTGATACTGATGACGAAAAACTTGGAGGAAAGAGATACGAATTGATTTTGCTACATATAAGTATGATATATCATGAATTTCATATCTATGTTTTTCGTCATTCAGTGTCTGCCATAAAAATATAATATTGAAAGGTTGAACTGCGTCTGGTGTTTTCAATTGTTTTACCTTTCAGCTTCGACTTTATTGAAGACATTTTCAAGAAACTATGACTATACTGAAGACTGAATCTACCTTCTCTTCAAGTTTTGTCACTGGTCTTCGCAAGGGTTCCGAACTGCCTACTCCAGAGCGTTGACTGTAGGTTAACCGGTTAAGAATCACACGTTGAAAGGTAAGACCTCATTAGTCCTTAGCTCGCACGAGTTTCTCAACTTCTGAAAGTTGTCGTTCGTATGGGGGCGACAGCTGATTAACGAAAAAACAGATTTTAAACAGATTTTTTCAACAGATTTCGCGTTGTTATTTATGTCTGTGAACGAGTGGAGGTGCGGCTATTAGTGAGAGCAAAGGTGGAGTTGGTGGTGAGAACAGGGTTGTGGTAGCGAGGTGTGCAGTGTTGTGAGATATATGGCGGGAAGGTAATGATCTCCATGAATGAGCTGATATTTGTGCATTATTTCGTTTTTTGAGCCAGTTGGGACTTTTTTGAATTCAATACCATCGCGGATTATCCTAACTTGGAGAGTTTTTTCGGTGGCAATAATGTTGGTTTATTCGAAGCTCATTCTTTATGTTCATAGGCCCTAGTGAAGACTCTTCTTTTGGTCTGGCCGATGTGAGTTCTGGGGCAGATGGATCATTATATGCCCTGTTTCTCATTGGGTATCGTGTCTTTGAGTAAGGTATCTGAAGGTAATATGGCCATGTAGTGCAATAAGGCCAAGTTGCCCACTTCTCTAAATCTGATATTTAGAAAAGGTATCAGGTATGGGCAACGAATACTAGATGCTACATGACAACGTGGTATTTACTAGTGAGTCGCCATTAAGTTGACATCGTTGTTGAAAGAGTGAAGTTAAATAATATATATTATATTGAATCAGGTTGAGTTTTTCCTTATTTTGAAAATTGATACACCTCACATAGGCCTCACTTAATGTAACTTCATAATTAGTTTCGAGTGTTTGAGTTCAATATCTGATTTTTGCGTAAAAAGTTTGATTATTTGTATCGAGCAATATGGCAAAGAGGCGTATATGGCCTAGGCCATATACCTCTACACTGGCCGTATTGGTACGGTTACACCTTTGAAAAGAGAAACTTCTGGGGTAGAAGAAATTAATCAACCTGCTTTATCTTGATAGTGAATTAGAAATATCGCGACATCAAAACAGAGGTTTGCGGGGTTCTTGGAGTGAGAATGATTTAGCTGAGGCTTTAAGGGCAGTAGCAAATGGTATGGCAGTCAATGGTGCAAGTAAAAGGTTCCAGATTCCACGCAGAACACTAAGAAGATATTATTCGAAAGGTAAGCGAGAAAAAATTACTTTAGGACGTAAAACGGTTCTCACAAAAAACCAGAAAACAGAATTGGTCCAAAGAATTATACGACTTTCGGATATTGGATATCCACTTACTGTAAGAGTACCTAGAAGATGCGTATATCAATACACACGAGCGAATAATATTTCTGATTTATTTTTGGAAACGAAGGAAATGGCTGGTAGGTATTGGCTGCGCGAGTTCATAAAGCGCAATCCTAAGTCATTACTAAGGCATATGAACATAATTCATAAACCAGAGAGGATTTATAATGTTGATGAGAAGAGGTGTTGGTTGAGCCTCCACCATCACCAGGAAGTCTTGCCAAAAAAAAGGAGCAAGAAGAATTCATATTGATGCAAATGAGCATGGAGAAAGCTTAACAATTGTTCCATGTGGTAATGCTCTCGGTTCAGCAATAACTCCCATGATATTATTTAAGAGGAAACGTATGAAACCCGAATGGACAGACGATTTGCCCCGGGTGCGGTAACTCATATGACTACTGAAGGTAGCATGAATATTGATACATTTTCACTGTGGATTCAGCATTTTGCTAAATTCAAAGCCGCCGGTTCTTGTTTAATAATATTTGATGGAGCCAAATGTCATTTAGATCGTAGTATTGTGACAACAGCTGAACAACATAAGATAACGCTTTATTGCCTTACCAGTAATACAACTCATGAACTCCAGTCGATGGACAAAGCAGTATTTGAGTATTACTGGGATGACGAGGTAATGAAATATTTCGTCAACCACAGAGACCGAGCAATCACGAAACAACGCTTTGGGGCTATATTTTCAACTGATTGGGACAAGAGAATGACTCCATCTTGCTAGAAATAGCAAGTTAGCATCTTCCGTTTTTTCCAATTGACCTCGGCTTTTCGATGTGAAATAATCAATCGCACATTTCTCTAGTGGGTCCACTTCTTTGCGATTTTTTGTAGAACTCTTATTGCGAATTAATGCGCTTTCAGTGACTAATAAAGGTTCATTTGTAGAGGATTCTTCGAATTCATCCTCATTTCGATCATTTTCGTCATGTACTTCAGGAGGCTCAATTTCCGTAGATTCCTCCGTAGATTCGAAATATATATTTCTTCATTTATATTTTTGAGAGATGGAATGCTACCCTTTTGTTGCCTGGATTTAGTGAACTAAAAGAGGCTATTTGGTCTGCTAAATAATATTTTTTCTTTGCTTGTGCTGATGATCCAGATGGTGGTTTTTGCCTTATATGACGGGCATATGCGGATCTTAAATTTTTCCATTTCTCCTTACATGCAGCTCCTGAAAATGAAATTATGTTTCAGATACTTGGCAACCGGAATGAGTTTGAAACTCATTCCGGTTTGTAACTCATTCATAACTGCTTGAAGCAGTTATCTTTCCAATTTATGAGAATAGACTCGACAATTGGACAAATAGTTGAAGAAGTTTGTGACAATATTTGGTCAGGTTTGCAAATGGAATTCATGCTTATTCCAAGTGAATTGCAATGGATTGAAAAAGCCGAACGCTTTGAAGAACTTTGGAATTTACCAAATTGCATAGGTAGTATTGATGGTAAACATATCAGAATACATTGTCCAACCAAGACGGGATCCGCTTTTTATAATTATAAAAGTCATTTTTTCTAGCAATTATTGGCTATAGCGAATGCAGATAGCAATTTTACAATTTACAATTTTGTCGAAGATGCTGCCTTTCATCTTTCTAAAAATTCATTAAAGCCCTATCCGTCAAAAAATTTAACAAACCCAAAAAGAATATCCAACTATAGATTATCACGAGCTCGTCGAAGTGTAGAATGTGCGTTTGGTATAATGGTGTCAAAATTTAAAATTCTAGAGAGACCTTTTATATGCTCACCACACAAAGTTGATAAAATTGTTAAGGCAATTTGTGTGTTTCACAATTTTATAAGAAAAAAGGATGGAAAAATGTCGGAACCAACATTTGAAATAGGCGGGTTACCACATGATAATACTAACACGCAACAAATTTTACCAAATTTTCACCCTCAGTGTCAGCGCGGCACGAATGAGGCGATAATATTACGAGATAGATTATGTTCATATGTAAATCAGCCCTATGCGGCATCACTTTGGCAGTCGACATATTGTGTATGATAAAAAATATTATAATTGTTTTCCTTAACAAGTTTTTAAATTGATAATTGTTTATAACTATATATTATTATATTGTAAAAATGAAAACTTACCTGTTTCATTTGGAAGCAGCTGTCGAAAACAAATGACGCTTGAAATTGGAGCAATCAGTGTCGTATAAAAGTTGTTTTCGACACGTCTCATCCTGTCCGCGGCGTTTCTGTTTGGTCTACGAATCACCATAAGAACCGCTGTGTTGGAAATGAAACAACATGTCTGCGACATGTCGCAGACATGTTGCAAACAAATGTTTTGTAAGTATGCGATCGGCCTTAGGGGGCCAACTTACTACCAACTTACTACGATTACACTTTTTTCCTGAGAAAATTTCAGCCCTGAAAAATCCGAATTTGTTTCACTTTTCATGGAAACACCCCCGTATCTTCCGTAATAATTGAAGTAGACTTTTTTTGGTTTTTACATCAAAACATGAACGAAATTGTTTAAGAGAAACTCGAATTTTGTTTTCACATAAATAATTTATTTTTTATTTTGTTGTCAGGAAAGTTATCCCCTCTCAATAAGAGAGAAAATGACTATTTTGTGAGAGGAACGGAAACATGTAATCAGTGATGTTTCAGGATGGTTAATGTCAGTTCATATTCTCATTTTCCAATTATTTAAATAAAAACAAGGATATTTTGTGGCGAAAAATGTTATGTAGTTCAAAATTCTTTCGAAGTCTACTTTCAAAGTACTACTTTCAAAATCACATTTTCAATTGAAAAACAAAACAATCGATTTCAAATGATTTAACTGTTGACAATTTTATATTTTCGTGCCTTCTATGAAATTTCCCTTCAATCGGATACATTTTTCTATGCGCCTTCTATTTTATTTCCTCTAACTCTTTTCAATTCTCTAGGTGTGATTTCTCTACACGCTTGTAT
The DNA here is from genome assembly GCF_025532065.1 of Leptinotarsa decemlineata. Taxonomy (NCBI): domain Eukaryota; kingdom Metazoa; phylum Arthropoda; class Insecta; order Coleoptera; family Chrysomelidae; genus Leptinotarsa; species Leptinotarsa decemlineata. The sequence goes on from NW_027412606.1 coordinate 19,633,056, forward strand.
AATTCTTATACGGGGATCTTCCTTATTTGTTGGCCTATCCTTATAAATTCTATTTTTTAAGTTTCCCCATAAATAATAATCCAGTGGAGTTATATCTGGGGATCGTGGTGGCCATACTACGAGAGGGCTATTGGGTCCTATCCATTTCATAGGTAGATTCCTATTCAACCAAACCCTTGTTATGCCACTATTGTGAACTGGTGAACCATCTAACTGAAAAATTATGCTGTGTCTCACTTCCAAAGGTAGTTCTTCCAACACATCGGAAAATGCATTTTCGAGAAAATCAACGAATAGTCGTACGTTTAAATTTTGATCGAGAAAAAATGGTCTGATAATATTTTCGTTCACGATATCACACCACACATTAACTTTCTGAGATATTTGGTCTCTACAATTCACCACCCAATATCGATTTTGTTCAGCCCAAAACCTCATATTCTGGGAAGATACAACACCATTCGTGGTAAAGGTAGCCTCATCCCTGTATAAGAAATACTTTAAAAAATTCCTGTCATTGAGATAATTTCCCTGTATCCATAAACAATACTCCATACGGCGGATTTCATCTCCTTCGTGCAAAGTATATAAAAATTTGGGTGTGAACGCATGCACTTTATGCCTCTTTAAACATCTCTATATTTTACTGCGGCTCTTATTGAGTTGCGATAAGTTTCTCAAACTAATTCTAGGATCAGCTTGATGAGCCGCCAATATCGTACCATCATCGATATGATGTTTTACAATTTTTCTGTCCTTTGTTAGTTGGCCGGTGCTCAGATTGCTCAGATTGTAAAAAAAAGTATTGAGGTTCATGCAAATATTTCAAAAACTAAAAAAAAAATGATAAAAATCAGGGTGTGTTCTGAATACTATGAAAAATTGATTCTCGTTGGATTATTGGAAAATTAACAATATTTTACTTGACTTGCGTCTTTATTGAGGACCAAAAAATTTTTAAATAATTTTCCAAAAAGTGATTTGGCTTTGTAAAGCTCTTTTTCTTTTGAATATTGAATAAAGACATTCGATAAGTTGAACAAAAAGTTTTTAGCGTCATTTGTTCATGAATTGTTCATGAATAAATAGAGTATATGAGTATTGAAGAAATTGTCTTCATAATATAATGATTTGAAAAAACAACAATTTTTAATTGTTTATAATCGTGTTTGTTTCATATCTTAAATGTTCAAATGAATAGTTAAGGAATGTTCTCTTTCTAAAAATCATAATTGATATTCCCTCACAAATTATTCATAGTTTTATTGTTGATGAACTAAAAAATTTGATATAAACAAATTCCCAAATGAGATATTTTTTCCTAAACTGTTACTTTTGAAAGTTACAAAAACAGTTATACATTTGAACTTTCGAAAAAATGTGTTTTCAATTTTATATTGTAATTTTGAAAATTATGTGCTACAAAAGTTGCGTGAACCACTCGATTTGTGAACTAACAAATTGATATAACCTTGGAACTATTGAAGATATGAGAATGAACATTGAAAAATTCTTCATAGGGAATTGATAAGTCTTCCAAATGAGCTTTTCAACAAATTTGTAACTATCATCCAATTGTTATATAAGTACATTCGTTTTTGAAAATGACAGTCATTTTTCCGTTTTCATCATTTTTTTTACAAATATCGCAAATATGATAATGTCGGTTATCGATTCAGTCTGCAACTGATGCGATGTTCATTCTGAAATGAAAATATTTTTTCATTTATTGATTTATTTTTTAGCAATTTTGTGAAATTCTATATTCGTAACTAATTATTCATTATTATTCGGCTATTTTTGTAATACTTCTATTTACTAATAATAGTCTAAGGTTCAAATAGTAATCATTGGTATACTTCCAAGTATGATTAATAAAGAAATTTATTTCATCTAAATTACAAAAAATCGAAATGAATGATAAAATTATTATTAATAATAAAAACAGTGGTTCATTTTATAATGCATTTTCTTCTTTTTGAGACTTGAGAATAACTTGGTTGATTAAAACTTCGACTGAACCAGCCGGTCTTCTACTGGAAACGTTGGATTTTCAGTTTCGTCTTCTTCCTTTTCTTCTCGTCCTCCTATTTCTCCAATATTTTCCTGATTTTCCAATCTTTCTTCTTGCTTTTCGGCTTTCGGAGTCAGTATTTGAGTCTGATCCGTAGACTGTCTGAATGATTTTTCGATATACTGGACGGCTAGTATTCTGTTAATCGACGATCATCCCATACTCGAAGTTGGTACGTCAACGAGATCTGAGGCATTAGTATAACTTCCACCTCTGCACCCCTCGGTAGTGCCATCATCTCAACAGTTGTCATCTTCTCCGATGGCATTAGTATAATCAACGAGATCTGAGGCCATAGTATAACATTCACCTCTGCACCCCGTATATGATCGGGTGCACTTCATCCCTTCTGTTTTGCAGCTGCAAAAGTTTCACTACAGTTAGATAATGTGCAACTACAATGAACTAGTTTCAGTAATTCTGAAGCTGCCAATGGTTTTTTTTGTTTTCATGGGCAAAAACAGAGACTCTGTTTTTTCCTATCCTCAATCTGTAGCTGTTGAAGGATTGTTCAGCCATGTTTGGTCTTGGTGATAATTTCTCAAAGAATGTTGAAGAGTTGCTGAAGCGATCGGCGGGAATGTTGCTAAGATTATTGTCTTCCTGTTAGTAACAATCACAGAAAAAGGGTCTATTCTGAATTGATTTATAGAATGTTGAATTTTCAACTTCGTTTCTCAAAGTTGAATCTCTTGAAATTTAATTTTTAAAGTGTATTCACCTTTATTGAAGATGGAGCTTATTGTGTCTCAGCCAGTAAAAGCATAGGTAAACAGTTATACATTTTTCAATGTTTTGTTGTTATCAGATTCGTAAATAACATCAGGTGTTTTGTGAATTTAAGGCTTCTACATAGGGATATGCTTGTCATTTGATGTTAAATCGATTAATAATGCAGCCAAATCGACTTCAGTACCGAAAACAATAACATTCTTATCAGTATTTTCATTTACATGCAATGCTGTACGAAATATCAAAGTATCAACATCTTTTATAGCTGAACTAATCTTCAGATTTGACTCTTTTTTCAAATCAGTTATCAAAATCATAATCAATCTAGCATTTTCCTTTATATTTGATGAAAAACCTTTTGTTTTCTTGAAACTATCCTTTTTTCGGTGAATCTGAGCTCTTGTGAAATTCTACTACACACTCGTCTATAACATTTATAAGATGAACCCAAAGTTATCTCTGCTATATACGTCGAAAATAATTGTGGCATTAGTTGAATGTTCAAAAATATAAGATGCATAATCTTCGAAAATTCGCTGAAATGTGACATTTTCACGACAAGTGACTTTGTACAAAAGAATCCACCATCGATTATGAGCTCATTTTCAGAAGAATCAGTTGCTCATGCAGCTCATATTCATTACTTTCTTTCGTCAATCCCTTGTCATTGAATAAACTCATAGGAAACGGAGCTAATTCATGAAGTGAAGCATATTCACAAATGAACTTTTTTAATTTTCTTTCGGATTATATAGTGATTTCCTAAAGAATCAGACGAAAAACAAACTGAAAGAACTGTATTGAAAATTCAGTCACAAGATTTGTGTGTTTTTTCATTCGGAACTTGCATCCTGATTTGTTTCAGTTTTCACTATAGTTATCTTGTATCATAATATTAAATAAAATCTATGGAATAGCATTCATTGAATTCATATTCCACTTTTTTTGTTATGCGGAAAATAATCTATCGCTCTTCAACCTACTTATATGTCAACATGACTCCTGAGCTACGTACAATGTGTAAAAGCCAAATGGAATGAATTCATTATTTTAGTAACTGTACATATTTTTTTTTAAATCTCAAAACACGTCATATGTGAATTATAATTCGACATTCTTCTACGTAGAAATTACATCTCTACCTTCAACGCCCTTTGAAATACAGGTAATTTTTTAAAAGGGAAGTATAGGTTTGTAATATATCGTTCATTCTCTATTCAAAAATGTTATTGCAACAATCAAGATAAAATTAATTAAAATCATGTGGTTACCAAAATTCGATAAAATACACTCAAAAACTGAAATGTAATGCAAACGTAATGGAATGCAAAATATAAAAAAAGAACTATGGTTGTTAACGAAGTATATGTTCAAAATGTTCACCGCGAACGTCATGGCAACTTCCTTACCTCAAATAAAACTTTCTTCTAATATTATTTAACATATCAGGCGTAACCCACTTGATCGCAAGCGTTAGTCGTTTTTTGAGTCATTCATATCTGGAGGTTCATTTTTGTACACATTGCTCTTTTCATATCTTCATAAAAAATTTAATGATGAAAGATCAGGTGATCGCGCTGGCCATTCAATCAATACTCCCCTCCCTATCCACCGATTGGGAAATGTTGTATCAAGGTATTGCCGGATAATAACTTGGTAATGTGGTGGTGCTCCTTCGTGCTGGAACCATATCGTATTCACTGGAATTTGAGGGGTTTCCTAGATCAGGATATAAATTTGCTATACTTGGAATGACATCATTTTGAAGTAGTATCAAATAATTATCGCCATCCAAGTTGGCCTCAATGAAAAAGAGACCAATGATATGGTTTCCTTCAATCCCTGCCCAAACATTAACCTTTTGAGGGTATTGCGTGTGTTCTTTTTTCATGCAGTGAGGATTTTCCGTTGACCACAAGCGGCAATTTTGCCGATCAGCATGACCGTTGAGAGACAAAATACACTCATAAGAAAACATAACGTCATCTGATTGGATGATATTGTAATCCAACATGTCCATCATTTGCTCACAAAAATGAGTTGCAATAAGCTTAAAAGCGATAACATTTTTGAATGAAGAGTGAAGAGATCTTTCCAACGTTATATCACAAGCCTATACTTCAATATCCGACGATTGGGAAATGTTGTATCGAGGTATTGCCGGATATTAACTTGGTAATGTGGTGGTGCTCCTTCGTGCTGGAACCATATCGTATTCACTGGAACTTGAGGGTTTCCTAGATCAGGATATAAATTTGCTATACTTGGAATGACATCATTTTGAAGTAGTACCAAATAATTATCGCCATCCAAGTTGGCCTCAATGAAAAAGGGACCAATGATATGGTTTTCTTCAATCCCTGCCCAAACATCAACCTTTTGAGGGTATTGCATGTGTTTTTTTCTCATGCAGTGAGGAATTTCCGTTGACCACAAGCGGCAATTTTGCCGATAAGCATGACCGTCGAGAGACAAAGTACACTCATCAGAAAACATAACGTCATCTAATTGGATGATATTGTTATCAAACATGTCCATCATTTGCTTACAAAAATGAGTTGCAATAAGCTTGAAAGCGATTACATTTTTGAATAAAGAATGAAGAGATCTTTCCAACGATATATCACAAGCCTATACTTCAATTGGGGTTGAACCTGTCATTCGACGGGGGTTTAAGGTAATTATAGCATTTTTCCGTTGAAGTATGTTAAATTATAACTCGAATTTGATGTGTTTTGGGATTTTGTTAAAATATGTACCGTAACCGAAATAGGGAATTTATTCTATTTGGCTTTTACACACTAAATATGAAAACGGCGCCGATCCACACACATTTCCAAATCAACGATATCTCTAACAAATTATTGAGTATTCCCAGTTACGAAAACTCCTGCATTGTTGTCAGTTATATGAACGCCTTATATATATATATATATATATATATATATATATATATATATATATATATATATATATATATATATATATATATATATATATATATATATATATATATATATATATATATATATTATGTCAGTGTTGGTGGTTTGACCAATCAACCGACAACTGCGGTAGCAGAAATTTGGGAAGCTGACCTGAAATGCCATCGGAAAACGAATCCACATGTTTCTAGAAACGATATGGAATCGAGAAAGGTTAATGCAGTCAAGCTGCTGGAAAATAATTTCATGAAAATCAAAAGATGAATAGATAAGTACTTTTTGATCACTCCCATATTGATTCCAATGTAAGAGCCACTGGTATGCAGCTGTTTCAGCCTATTGGGCATTGTCAGTACCGGGCAGGCGGTTTTCAATTGAAGACAAAATGAGAAAAACCAAGAAAGTACTTGATAAAAATAGCTGCGTAAACGCAAGCGAAACATAAGTGGAACCACATATAGGTGGTTATATATATATATATATATATATATATATATATATATATATATATATATATATATATATATATATATATATATATGTAAACCGCCAGCTATCAAAGTGAGGACACAGTTCAGTCCTAACCAAGTGAGGACCGGGTGAAGGAGTTGATTGGGAATATTCTAACTTTTAACCTAGCCGCGGCCTCTGTTTTCCAATAGAAAAATGGAAAATATACTCGTGAAAATCTGAATAGGAAAGTATTTATTTTTTTCCAATATACATCTACAGAGTGAGGACTGTAGTATTCTCCTATTGAAGTGAAGTCCGTATATATTTTTCAAAGATCCTAACAATGTGAGGACATTGTTAGGATCATTCATCATAAAGGCAAAGTGAGGTCCATTAAACGTTGCCGAGTTTTTCACATGTGAAACAGATGGATGCAAGGTGGATAAGAGATATGTATACTCGTGAAGATTCATGAAAGTTTGATTGTTGCGTCGTGGAAACTACTGCGTAATTTAAGTTAGTTTTGATCAAAATAAACATTTTTTGAGAATTTTAGTTTCACAAATACATTTTTCAGGATGGACAGAAAAACATTAATCTTGAATATGGTGGAAAATAATAACGAGGTTTTGGACCGGTTGTGTATTCCAAATTATGAAAGTACCAAGGGACTTGGCAGAAATCAGATCAATAGTCTAGTTCATGTACCATTTTCTTCTAAAATTTTTATGTAGTCTCCGAAAATTACGATCAAGGTGTCATTCGATTCATATTGTCACGTAGAAAGTTCAAGGATGAGTTCGAGAAGGCACTGAAACAAATTACGAAAGTCATAAACATATTAGTTAAAAAAAAATGAGGTTTGGTTTTTTTCTGAATATCTGGCTTACGCGCGCGTGGCGTCAATCTGACACAGCAACAAACCTTTTTTTTTAATATATTGAATATGAAAATTGAGAAATGAAAAAATTCACGTAGTTTTTGAATACATCAATGAACAATAATCCGCAATAAAAAAATTGTATCCCAATTTTTCCATTAATTATGCATTTGTTAGTTAATATTTTTTTATGAACTGAAGGTGAACATAAAAAACCCTGGTAATTAACAAACTAAAACCCTAGAATTGTTTTCACGTCGTGAAGTTATTCTCAATTGGCTAATGAATACATCGCCGCGCGCCGTTACAAAAATTACAAAAGGTTGAAAGCTACCTAATTTTTTTTTAACTTTCTACAGTTATTGTTTGAAAAATTGTTATAAACATTCACATGGGTGAATTTAAAAATATTTTTCGTCATATATTCATGTTAAAAATAGGATTTTTCAAGAAAAAAATTATTTGTTGCTAAAAAATGCGTTCATTTATCAACAATCGTTTTTTGCGACCAAATATCAAAATCAAGGAATCATTTTTCTTCAATGATGAATTCTATTGTCATACGAAATCAAAAAAAAAAACTTCAATTGTTTATTTAAAAAATAATTTGTTATAAATGAATTAGTTTTTTCCATTTTTTTATACTCAATTGCGCAATAGAAGTAGCCATATATGTTTTATTTTTTAAATTGTTCTTTAAATTTTTTGTATAGCTTTCAATATAATTTGCCTTGAAATTTGTCTTTTTCATCCGCTCTTTTGTAATAAAATCATGATAACTCTTTGAAGTATTGCAGATATAACAATAATATAATAATGCTTCAAGTCTTTTTTATTTATCATTGATTCATTAAAAATGTCAGCTTTTAATTTGAGTTCTAGCTCTATTATTCATTTTTATTGTTGTTTATAAAAAAAATCCAAGTCTTTTTAACTTTTAATTTTCCTGATCGTAATTTTCGGAGATTATATAAAAATTTTAATATTTTCAAAAAAAAATGGTACATGTGAACTAGACTATGAATAAAAAGTGGGCATGTCGATTACTCTATACCGGTTGACAACGAAATCATTGTACACGGCGCCATTCAATTGTTTATGTAGTAAGAAATTTGAAATTCGGAGTTCTCCGAAGCTGATATTTTTTATAATACAACTCGTGAAAATCTTCAGAGGGTCAACCGGAAATAAAACCAAGTCAATAATTTTCAATAGGATTTTGTTCAATCATTTGATCGGAAATAAAATTCTCTTTTCAACGATATAACACATGGGACTATTTCTATTTGAATATGGCGATACAACTAGATATAAAGAGAAACTAACGACGAAATTTTCTCAGGTTTTTAATAAAAGTCAACAATTGAAATTTTTCACTTATGAACGAACTCTTTACTGACTTCTATTATATGCCAATTTTCACTTCATTGATCTCAAAAATCTAAATAGAAAGTGGTATTTTCGGAACTTCGACATCGAAGTGTACCTCTTTTACTACAAAAATTGATATTGTGCTGTCCATTTATCTGTACCGGTGAAAAGTGTGACTTTTATGAATATATTATCCCATAATGAGAGCTTTGACACTTTCACTTTTTCACTGGCCGAGAAAAATGAACAGATTACTATCTGCGACAATTTTTGTATTATAAGAGAGTCATTTCGAAGTCGAGGTTCAAAAAATACATATTTCTATGAATTTCTTTTTAGATTTTCGAGATAAATGATGAAAATAAAATTCTTAAAAATATAAACAATTAAAGACCCTAAAAAACAGTGTTCGGTTTTGTTGTTTATAGTTCGTAAACTATAAATATTTTTGAATTTTGAAAAAAAAAATCCTTGAATAGGAGGAAATTTACTGGAAAAAAGTTCCGACTCCCGAAACGGTATCTCCATCATTTATAATTTTAATTCAACGCTGAAAATAGCTGTCCGCGCGCTATTTTCAGGTTGCGCGCACGGCCTCTAAGCGAGTACGTAACTTGAACATAATTTTTTTGAGGTACTGAGGTAGAAAAATTCATGATAATCTGAACACCATCAGTTCTCTAACTGATTCCTGTTGAAATTTTTCATCAAAGTTAATTTTTTCAATAATTTAGATAATTGTTAATTACCAAAATTTTCTTAAACTTCCTTTATCGTTCAAAGTAAAATAAATATTTAAATGATCACCCTGAAATTATTTTGCTTCGTGGAGCCCTTCTTAGATACATACAAAAGAAGATTGCACGATAAAAGTTCTGAAAATTTCAATACATTGTTTATAATAATTTTTTGAAATAAACCAAAAAAGAGAAAACACAATAATGTTGTGAAATTTTGTTTTCCTCATTTATCATTATTTTATTGTTCTTATGTCGATAAAAGACATTTATAAACTGAAACAAATAATTTGTTCATTAGTTTTTAATAAAAAATGGACTATTTCAATATCAAAAAAAATTAAAACTTTATAGAGAACTGTCAATTATGATTTTAAAAAAATTCTCGATAATAATATTTGATCGTTTATTATCGTTTTTTATATTTGTACTGTTTGAATAATTAGTTGTGACATTTTTTTTCTAAAATCATAATTAACAGTTCTCTACAAAATAACAAAAAAAATCCATTAACAATTTCATTGTTTATTTACTCAATAATTTGTTATATACAAATTCGCAACTCAGATCAATTTTTTTCTTGAAAGTTATAAAAATTATAAAAACAACCAAGAGCATAAAAATATCGAAGAAATTTTTTTCAATTTTTTATTCGATTTTGGAAATACACGTGCTGCAAAAGTTGCACCAGCTGATCCATTTGCTGACTTTAATGCTTATATAACTTTCAAACTATTAGAGATAGGACAATAAACATCCATGTCATTCTGGTAAATAAATTGAATTATCTTTCAAATGTCACCTTGAATATATTTTTTGGTTATTGTTAATTTGTTGTTCTAGGCATTTGTTTATGAAAATTAACGATTTCCCCGGGTTTTTACAAATTTTCAGGCTTACAGCTCAGTAAATAATGCGAATTCGGATATTGAACTCCAGAGCAATTTTGTTATCGAGATGAAGATAAAAATAAGGACTCTAATGATGGAGATGAGGATTTCGAATACGGCATGGCCACTGATCAACAAAATAAAAAGAAGTCAGCTTATCAAAAAATTATTAACGGAATATTCGGAACAGATTTAGACTCCGAATCTGAAGAAAACACCAAGCCAGATGAGACTGGAGTAGAAGAAAAAGAAATAGAAGAATCTAGAGATCAAGAAGAAGAAGATGAGGCAGAAGAGGAAGAATAGCAAAAAATCGAAAACCTCTCGAGTAACAGAGGAAAAAGAATAACACGTTCACTTTCAAACCTAGATATTGCCATTACATACTTCAAAAACTTCCCCCATAAAAAAAAGGAAAAGACGAAATTAATGAAATGAATTGACTGCTTTATCATTCTTGATATAATAATAATGAATATTATCGACGCTTATTGTAATATTACAATTAAAATTTTGTATTTGAAAGGAATAAACTGCTTTCAGTTATATAAATATCATATCTCATGTTTGTGTTTATGTTTTTCCGTTAATCAGCTGTCGCCCCCATACGAACGACAACTGTCAGAAGTTGAGGACTAACGAGGTCTTACCTTTTAACGTGTGATTCGTGACTCAGTTGCAGAATCATCCCCGCTTCAACCAGTTAAATTCTCTCGAGAGAAATATCTGGTCGAGGCGGGAATCGAACCCACGATCTTCTTATCGAGAGTCGGGCGCACTACCACCGCGGCCAATTCCACAACTACTCAATCTACTCAACAATATTATTCGTACCCCGTGTCCTTATATTTTTGTATGAAATTGTTGCATGTCTCAAGCATTTTTTCTAATACAAACTAGAATATAGTGAAATAGAAGTAAACAATTAGGTGGGAATATAATAATTCCCAAAATTTAGCGAAGTTCATTAATAGCTTATGAAAAAACGACCAAATAAACAAATAACCAACTGCAACTGTGAGATAATTTATAGTTGAATAAAATAGCTCTGAAATTCAATATCTGAATTCGCATTATTTACTGAGCTGTAAGCCTGAAAAGTTGAAAAAATTCGAGGAAATCGTTAATTTTTATAAACAAATGCCTAAAAAAACAAATTTAAAATATTTAAAGGATATGTGAAAGCAAACATTCGAAATATAATTCAATTATCTACAAGAATGATCTGAATGTTTATTGTCGTATCTCTAATAGTTTAAAAGTTATATGAACATTAAAGTCAAAAAATGGATCAGCTGCTACAACTTTTGCAGCAAGTGTATTTTCAAAATTGAATAAATAATGGAAAAAAATTTTTCGGTATTTTTATGCTCTTGGTTGTTTTTGTAATTTTAATAACTTTCAAGAAAAAAATAAAGCTAAGAGGAGAATTTGTTTATAACAAATTGTTAAGTTATTAAACAATGGAATTGTTCATGAATTTTATTCTGTTATTTTGTAGAGAACTGTTGATTAAGATTTAAGAAAAGGAAAAAATGTCTTATCGAATAATTTAAACAGTAGACTTATAAAAAAAAGAATTATAAGCAATCAAATATTATTATTGAGATTTTCTTCTAATCATAATTGACAGTTCTCTGTAAAGTTGTAAAAATTTTCCTCAAATATTGAAATAGTCTATTTGTTTATAAAAAAATTATAAACGAATGGTAATTGAAATTATTTGTTTTTGTTCGTGGAGTCTTTTATTGATATGAAAACGATAAAATAATGATGAATAAAGATGAAAAATTTTTCACAACATTGTGTTTTAAAATTTTCAGAACTTTAATCATGCAATCTTCTTTTGTATGTATTTAAGAAGGGCTACACGAAGCGAAAAAATTTTACGGTGATTATTGAAATATCTATTTTACTTTGAACGATGAAGGAAGTTTTTAAAAATTTTGGTAACTTTTACAATTGTCCAGATTATTGAAAAATCAACTTAAATGAAAAATTCCAACATGAATCAGTTCTCTATGGTGTTAAAATCATATCATGAATTTTTTAAATTTTTCTATTCACTTAAAGTACCTCAAAAAATTTATTTTCAAGTTACGTACTCGTTTAGAGGCCATGCGCGCAACCTAAAAGTGGCGCACGGAAGGCTATTTTCAGTGTGACATTAAAATTATAAATAATGGAGATACCGTTCTGGGAGTCGAAACTCTTTTTCAGTAAATTTTTTCCTCTTCAAGGATCTTTTTTTTAAATTCAAAAATATTTATAGTTTACGAACTAAAAACAACAAAATCGAACACTGCTTTCAAGGGTCTTCAATTGTTTGTAACTTTCAGAATTTTTTATGAACTAATTTACTTTTTTTTACAATGATCTAGACAATATTCCAGATCGAATGAGCCTAACCACTCAATTTTACAAAAAGTATGTTCATTTAACACGATTCTAAACTTAAAGCTCAGACTGATTCATACAAACGTGAGTATTTCTGAATTCGTGAACTCATATACTAAACAAAGTCACCGACTAAATGACAATATATTATGGTGAGATACTCATTACAACTATTTGATTCACTAAACAAAGTGGGGTCCGCATATTGGTCCTCACTTTATCGCGGACCCCACTTCAACCGTAATTTATCAATGGAAGTGGCTCACTTCCTACTCTGTACTGTACTGCTGCGTCCGGTATACGGACGCAGCAGTACAGTACAATTTACATCTCCTTCCATTGCATTACCTCATATAACGCATTTTTCTGTTGGAGGATTGGTTATGGGAACCACCCCTTTCTTTCGGACCATTTTCCAATAGCCAATCAGAAAATATTGCTGCATATTGATATTACATTCGGACGCAGATTTCAAGGAAGTTTGAAAGAAATTGAATATTTTCAGTTGGAAGGAATACCGCCAGAGGCGCTCATAAATATTCGTTTTGAATATTTAAATTTCAATTTGATAATAATGCTGCGTCCATCAATTTGGCAACACTGTAGATTGTGTACGGAAGGCAGTTGTTACTATTTGAATTCACATTTAATATCTGTTCGTGTATGTAAATTTTTGGTAAAAATGAGTACAAGTGGTCGGGGTGTCAGAATACTGAAAATGCTTGATAAGTAGAAGATCTTTTTTTGAATACATGCATTTTGGAAAGTAGCTATGTATAAGCAAATACCATTTCTGTCTTTCGATTCTTAAGTTTTTGAGACCATTCAAAGACAACACGCAACACGTGTTTCGCCATACAATGGCTTTTTCGGGCGTGTCTTTACTAACGATATTCTACATATTCAATGCTCAATATATTTATTTGACAATAAGAAGTAGGTACCTGACTTTTACCTAAGTTTGTAATGAATTAAATTATCTTATCTCCCAATTTTCACATACAAAAAATATTTAGTAACATGGAATTATTCAATTTCAATTGACCATTCAGTAAATTACCCGAATTCCTGATTCTATTGATTTCTGAATATTCTAAAAGATTGAGTTTCAAACTCTTCTCTACTAAATGTAACAAGTCGTATTCATGATTGAACTTTCTGCTAAAAGGTGGTTTGCAAATGTGGAATTGGTCTTTCTATTCACAAAACTACTTCTATGCTCTTTAATTCTTTGAGAAAATATTCTCCTCGTTTGGCCAATATACAGTTTTGGCAAGAGCCACAAGTCAGCTTATATACTCCTGAGCTATCCGACACTGAAATTTTGTTTTTTATTGTTTTTTAATGAATTTACTTATCATGTTTATTAAGCTACGTTTACGCATTCCTTTTTCAAAAAACGGATAATATTAGCTGGCTCACTCAAATATGACAATGTCCTACAACCGACGTTTTCGCATCTTAATTTGGGTAGATCAGCTTTATGACTTGCTTTTGTAGTTTTTTGGAAAGAAGAGTCTATAATGTCTACCTTATGACCGTTGTTGACCGCGATTTGTTTGATTAAATTCAGCTCTCTCTGGAAATTACTCTCAGACAGTGGAATATTCAATAGTGTGTGAGGCGTAATATTGAATGCAGCAACTTCATGCTGATATTTCCAGATAATTAAAGAGCGTAACAGTAGTTTTATAAATAGAAGGACCAATTCCAATATATATATATATATATATATATATATATATATATATATATATATATATATATATATATATAGACAGCTGGTCTTGCTATCATCATCTAGGCTCTACTCAAACTGAACGTTTCATCCTATTGTATGTCCTTTTATTCGGTCCGAACGCCTCAATGCAGGTTCTTTAACGCCGAACGCCTCCTCAGGTTCTTTAAGTTAATTTGCCAGTATTTGGGTTACATCAGGTATTTGTGTTGGATGTTCTCTAGGTTCACTGTTTCTAGGAGTGTGTATTGATTTGTTTAATACATTGAATGTTAGGTCTTGTTGTGTTTTGATTTCTACTTGTTCCTCGATAAGGACTTGTTTTACGAGTTTCATGTTCTCTGGTGAGGGTAAATTATGTTTGTTTTCTATGGCGTGTGTTGCGAGGTTTGATTAATATACTATTGGGGTTATGTATGCCTTTTTGTGCTCATCGTACCTTTGGATCAGTTTTTTCTTGGTTTGGCCGATATAGAATTTGTTGCAGTCCGATCATTGTATGCTGTATACCCCATTTTGGTTTTTGTCTTCTTCTTTTCCATTGCAGATACTGTTTTGTGTTATTTTGGCTCGTATGTGATGTTGATGTTCAATGGCTTGAAGTCGTTTGTTAGTTTTTTGGTTTGATGTCCTACGAACGTAAATGCTGTCCATCGTTGTATTGTTCTGTCTATTGGGGTGGCTTGATCCTTGTTCTGTATTTTTTGTTTCATTCTGTTATCTAATTTATCTATTGTTTTCTGGGTGTATCCGTTCTCGTTCGTGGTATATGATTTTCCGTTCTTTGTTTCAGGCTTCATTGCTAAGTGGTATCCTGACCGTTCTATATATGAATGCGCTATAGGCAGTCATTTTGTGTGATGGTGGATGGTTTGAACTTACGGGTATGAATAGATCAAATAACAAAAGAAATTAAGGAAATAAATTAAAAACTATTTTTCAGCATTGAGGAAGGTAGGTAGGTAGATAGGTCTGAAGTGAGTGGGTCTTTTCGATCCTCCACCGCAACCCATAAGGGTTCATTGTGGCTCACACCTATTCACACTCGGCCAAATGAACCCAGTTTCTTAACGAAGCCGATTAGTTTGTATGGTGAGTGGTCTTTCAGGTCAGATGGTGAGAGTACGGATCTGCTGAACTCAAAGAACGCGATCATCATTTTCCAGACAGAGGCGACACACACTGTCTTCCGACAGTCCAAGTCTCTGCATGTGATGATTCAAATGACAGTGACCTGTAAGAAGGCCTGTTAACCATCGTAGTTCATCCCTACTGTTGTCCAACAACTGTTTGGAATCAAGCTTCGAAGGGCAAATAAACGCCTTGAAGTGAGCCTGGAAGATTCTGCAAGAAGTCCACGACTCTTCTTGGCATCCAGGTGTTCAGTGTTTGTTTGGAAAAGCCCAAAGCAATGCCAATGACAGGTTCTGGTACAATGAAGCCGCTTGCAGCACCCTCCTTTGCAAGAGAGTCAGCAGCTTCATTGCCTTCCAGGCCAGTATGGCCAGGAATCCAGACCAGAGACAATCTGTTCAGTCTTTCTATCGAGGAGAATTGTTTTGTCAGTTTGCTACCAATTAAACGTTGCTCGGTAGGAGCCAAGAGCTTCCAACGCCGCTTGACTGAATCAGAATATTTTTATTGACTTGTGAGTGTGGTTCGATTTATCCAATCCCTCCGCACACAATCAAATAGCGTGAATTTCCGCTTGAAATACAGTCGCATGAGTTCTTAGGCAGATAGATAACTCTGTCCTGGGTTTGCGACTGAAAACACCTTCACCAGAACCGGAAGGTGTTTTTGATCCATCTGTGAACCAACAACTATCTGCTCTCAATATTTCCTTCTTCCTCAGCATCCAGTCCTCTCTACTCGAGAATAGTACTTTGAAAGGCAGATCGTAGTTGACAGTTGGAGGCATGAAGTAAGAGGTCATTTCCAGAATGCTGTGACTTCCAATGTCAACCAACAGTCTGTTGCACTCGGCAATAAATTGATTAGTGCATTTGGAAATGTGCACAAGTCTGTATTCAGTTCATCTAGACACTCTTTCCAGACAAATGTGGAGAGGAGGTAGATCTAGAAGGATCTCTATGGCTGCTGACGGTGTGGTACCGATCGCACCACAGATAGCCAGTCTGTCTCTGTAAACCAGAGAGCTTCGCTTGGGACGATTTCTGTGAAGCCTTCGGCCACCAAGCGATTGCACCATAAGTGATCATTGGTCTGACAATCATCACATGAATCCAATGGATTTGTTTGGTACTTAAACCCCAAGTTTTACCACAAATCCATCGACATGTCCATAGAGACAGTCTGACTTTGTGTAAAACTTTTTCCAAGTGAGCGTTTCAAGTGAGCGTTCCAAGTGAGTCTTCTATCAAGGACAATGCCAAGTTATTTCACCTCTGTTCCAAATGGAATGACCACACCATTGAGGGAAAGTGGCGTTAGATCGTCCAATTTCCTTCTCTAGGTGAAGAGGATTAACACAGTTTTGCTGGGGTTGATAGACATCTGCTCCTACAGGCCCAACTGTGAACAACGTCCAACGCACTTTGGAGGATATTACAAGCTACCCTTCCCGACGTGGACCTTGCCAGGATGACAAGGTAATCTGCATGAGCTTGCAGATCAAGTTTCTTCTGTCGTGGGCATCAAGCAGAGTATCCACCAGGAGCGACCACAGAAGGGGAGATAGTACCCCACCTTGAGGGCAGCCCCTGGTGACCCTGAACCTGATAGCCTTGCTTAGAAGAGTCGTAGTTGCAGTTCTGTTTACTAGCATGGCATAGATCCAGCCAGTTATGGTCGATTCTATACACTTTCTAGCCAGAGACAATACTATAAACCCAGGTAGTGCATTTTCGAATGCTCCTTCAATATCAAGAAATACAGCAACCGCAATCTCCTTGTTGTCGAGGGATTGGGAGATTTTCTCAACGAGGTTGTTTGATGCTAAATCTGTCGATTTGCCGGTTTGATAAGCATACTGTTGGTTATTCAGTGGGGATTCATATAATGATACCCTTCTGATATCTCCGTCTAGTATCATCTCAAGTCCTGTCAGCAGGAAGGATGTAAGGCTGTTTGGTCGTACCGATTTGGGGTGTGGGTCTCTCCGGCCCTCTTTAGGTATATATACCACCCTTGCTGTCAACCAACTGGGTGGCAGTATAGTTCCACGCCAGACTAGCTCTATACAATTTTGTGAGAATAGGTAAAATTATTTTCATTCCGTTTTGAAGAAGAGCTGGAAATATACCATCCTCTCCGGGAGATTTGAAGGACTGAAAAGACTTGATAGCCCATTCAACTGCCGATGCTGTAATAACATTTTTTGCGACGTCCCAGTCATTCTTTCTTGGGCATTTAGCGCCCCCGAAGATGAGCGGTCTGTTGTTATCAAGAATCTGATTTCCAGGAAAGTGGTTTTCTATCAAAAGCTCTAACGTTTCTTTACTAGAGGTCGTTAATGTTCCATCGGGTCGTTAAGGCGACCCAATTTCAGCAGTCGGCTCTCTAGAGAGAATCTTGTGAATGTTTGCGCTGCGAGGTAAATCAGAGATACTCTCACAGAACTTTCTCTAAGACTCCCGTTTTGCCTTTCTAATTTCCTTGTTGCATGTCTTTAAAGTGGTTTTATAAAGCTCCCAATTACCTGACCCTTTAGCTCGATTGAATAGTCGTCGAACTTCTTATCTTTCACTTTCAAGGCTTTTGTTTCACCAAGAAGAGTTGCGGTTATCTCTTTTGACCCTCAGTGGGCAGTTCTCATGAAAGGATGACATCACTGTTCGTGAAATTACTTCGCTACTAGTGACAAAAAATGGATCCGAGCCCTCATTTGCAATCAGCCCTTCCCCTAGTATATAATCAAAGAGTAACTCACCCCTACGGTTCATATTCGTGCTGCCCCACGCTGTATGGTGTGAATTGGCGTCACATAACATTACTATATGTAGTTTGTTCCTTTTGCTATAGTCGATAAGTCATCTAACAGCAAGAGGAGGTACAGTATCCGAATCTCCCGGAAAGTAGGCGGAGCAGGGATGAAATTCGTCTACCCTTCTTGTCCGATAGGGAAATTTGGATGGCTACCAAGTCTTGGGTGCAGAAGCCTGTAAGCAAAAAATGTTTAATACCTTTCCTGATGACCAGACATGCTCTGGGTTTCACCCCAGGGCACGCTATTACCTCACTGGGAATATCGCTCAGTCCGGTTACTCGGCCTATATTTCCTGTCCATGGTTCCTGCAGAAAGGCAAGTTTGATTAATTCATCCTTGAAGTTTTTTCCAAGGACGTATCTAGCGGTCTTGCCATGTTGTAAGTTTGCCTGCAAACACTCGAAGATAACAAGTTTTGCCGCAAACTTAGAACTCCTTGACCCTAGGAGGGAGAAAATGGGGGGTCCTTAAGGACACCTCCACGCTCCTCTTCCGGGATCGAGGGATGTGTAGGCTCAGATGATGAGATGAGGGCATCTGCTGTCTCTGACTTGCCTGCTGATTTATTGGATCTCTTTGACGAGACGATTTTTGTCTTCGCTTTCAGAGAGCCACGTCCAGCCTTCTTACCCGGTTCACTCGACGAGACATTGGCCGTCGCCGTCTCCTGAGAAACACCTGTTTTCCCGGCCTTGGGCTGGGTTTGAGCCTGTGGTTTACCCCTATGTTTGGGTGGAGTTTTGGTTGAACTCTTTTCCATAGGTGGATTTTCACTCGGCCCCGCTTCAGTTACTCTAACGGGTACACTAGTGTGACTCGTTAGAGTAGTTTCCTGCTGGGAGAGTGCCCGGGTTTTAGGGCGGAATAAGACCTGCCCAAAACCAGAATGTGGTCTGAAACCCGTCCTCGCCAGCACGGCCATGGATCCATCGTATACAGCGAAGATCCATGGAATAACCTCCACAGCCGACAAAATAGCCCCCTGAAGAGATTCCAGCTGGTTGGCCGTTAATGAGGTAGTCGGATAATCAAGGTGCAAGATTCACACCTAAATGCCCGCGACAACCTTCCCATATAAGGGCTTCTGCACATCAGGTACACCTGACGATGCCTTAGATTCAACCATGCAGGGCTTTTTCGCCTCTGGTTTCGGTGAATCATCATTTGAGCGCAAACGTTTGCTAACCTGCTGAAGGGGAGTTTGTTCCCCCGCCTGGGAGTCAACGTACGCCTTTCAAGAATGTGGTGCAAGGCGGTTTCATAAGATACTCCGCTTTCGAGGAGACGACTCAGTCGTTTTCCTGACTGCACCACTAAACCTTTTTCCAGGTTCAGTTTTTGATTCAGGGTTTGGAGAGTTGAGGAGCTCTCGCTCCTGATCTGAACCTACAGGGAGGTCAGCTGGAGTCGTAAGCTCGACATCCATCTCCTCTGTAGATTCAGCGTCAGAAAAACATTTCAAATTCACTCTGTCTATGAAAGTCCCACGAGTAGCTAGAGAAACAAGGTCAATCACGGCAGAGCCCCGCATTACCGTGACGAGGCGATGCTACGACGAGATGGTGCCCGGTATCTAGAAGGTTCCGTTAAAGATAGCTGATAGGCTCAGTGTCATTCATCCTGTGGGCACGGAAACACACACCTTAGGATTAAGCCATCGTTGGGATGCCATTCAGTTAGGGAATAACAGAACCACACGTGATTCTGTCATTCTCATAAGCAGCGGGGCTACGTGGAAGCAGGCATCCCATTGCCGGTTTGCTCAACCCCCACATACCACGCCAAAGCACTTGCCGAAAACAGCATGCACAGTGGTTCAGGCAGTGAAAGATGAACAAGGACAGCCAACCTGCCAGCATTGAGGAAGAAAACAACTCAGAACTTAACTACCTGGACATAACCATCGGATATAACCACAACAAAACACAATTTCAAATTGCAATATACAAGAAACCTACACAAACAAGCTTCACCATACCCGCAAGTTCAAACCATCCACCACCACACAAAATGGCTGCCTATAACGCATTCATATATAGAATGTTAAGGATACCACTTAGCAATGAAGCCCGAAACAAAGAACGGAAAATAATATACCAAATAGCGAACGAGAACGGATACACCCAATAGACAATAGATAAATTAGATAACAGAATCAAACAAAAAATACAGAACAAGGATCAAGCCACCCCAACAGACCAAACAACACAACGATGGACAGCATTTACGTACGTAGGACACCAAACTGAAAAACTAACAATTGTCTCCAAGCCATTGAACATCACATCACATACAAGCCAAACACGAAAATAACATAAAAAATAATTTGAGATGAAACAGAAGAAGACGAAAACCAAAATGGGGTATACAGCATACAATACTCGGACTGCAACAAATTCTATATCGGCCAAACCAAGAAAAAACTGATCCAAAAGTACGATGAGCACAAAAAGCCATACATAAACCCAATAGTATAAAAATGAAATCTCGCAAAACACGGAACCCGGAAAAACCAGTTCAGCATATATATATATATATATATATATATATATATATATATATATATATATATATATATATATATATATATATATATATATATATATATATATATATATATATATATATATATATATATATATATATATATATATATATATATATATATATATATATATATATATATAGTCAGGAATCATTTTGAATATGAAACAATTGCGAAATTGAAAGAGGTGTAATCGAAAACAAATCTTTAATTAATAACAATGTATATAATATAACTTGATAAATAATTTCATAAGAATGGTAGGTACCTAGAAATAAGTCATAAAAATTGTTCAAAGTGATGCCCATCAGATATTATACAGGCTTCGAAACGTCGAATCACTTCTCTCGTACAAGTCGCTCTCATAATATCAGGCGTAATATCACTGCACGCTAGTCGAATTTTCATTTTCAGATCATCCACATTCAAAGGGGGAGTAGTGAAAACAATATCTTTTAAATAACCCCATAGGAAAAAATCAAGCGGTGATAAATCTGGGGAACGAGCCGGCCACCGAATTGAACCCTTATTACCAATCCATCTATTTTGGTACGTTCTATCCAGATATTCAGTAACAACCTGTGAATTGTGAGGAGGAGCACCATCTAGTTGCCACCAAATTCCTTGTCGTTCTGCTATGGGAATATCTTCCATCAACTGGATCAAATCATTTTCCAGAAAATGTAAATATCGCAATCCATTGAGATTTTTATTGAAAAAGTAAGGTCCTATGATGCGGCCATTGAACAATCCACACCAGTGGGGATTTTCTTGAGACCAATAGTGACTGTTATGTCGATTCACAACTCCATTATTGTGGAATCGCGATTCGTCGCTCCACAAAATTTGACTGAATATGTTAGGACTTTCATGTAGTATTACCTGAATAAAAGCAATGAGTACGGATAGAAACATGTGGATGAATGATAATATAAGCCAACACATTGATCTCTAAATCTTCAGTTCTAACAGATCTCGTATGATGACGATGCTTTATAGTAGAAGGAAATGACCCAGTTCGCAATTTTTCTACAACTCTCGAAAAAGTTATTCGTGACAGAATGTCAGAAGCAGTTTTTCTGACATTCCCCAAAAATTAATAACATATCAATGCAATCACTTGGACTAAACGCGAAAGGCATACTGGAGTTTTCGCACAAAGGACACAGTTACTGTTTTGCAAAAAATCACTGAATCGAACTGACAAGTAGATACAATTCAACAACATTTGTTACTATGGCATCAACAAGCATAAGCTACTTGATGAAATTGTGCAATATAAAGCAATTCACCCTCAAGTAAGTCACATTCTCAGGAATTTCAATATTATATTCAACTGATATCGATATCGTATCGTAGAGGTGAGAATAATGGTTTGTATTCAGTAGTAGTCTAGTTCAATTTAATAAAAGATATAGACTGGATTCGTGTACGAGTAAATAAGTTTTTTGAAACTTTATATTTAAGGAAAAGTGCAATAACTCAACAACGCCGTAACCTAATTTCAAAAACTAAACATGAAATGATATCAGAATTTAACGTTGCATCTGAATATGTAATGATATACAGGGCGTTCTATTTTAAAAAATGGAATTTTGGTCTGTAGCACCTACACCAAACACCCTGTATATTTAAAAATTATATCAAAATATAGCTCTCATGAACTCCTAAAACTTTTGTATGAAACATTTTTGTGTATCTCCTTCAACAAACCAGATATTGCCTGTCATATAAAATGTGGGACACCCGGTATATATATATATATATATATATATATATATATATATATATATATCGAAACAGAAGTTATCAATCGGACATAGCACTCAAGAAAGTGGCAAACTATAGACACGTGTTTCGGGCTTTTGGCCCATCATCAGTATGGTGCAGTCAAGTGTAAGGATGGGCAACACTTGGTTACCAAAAGGTAGAAATACAAATGCACGGAGCCACCAGCAGGAGCCAACCGCACATTTGTGGTTTCAGTTGCTATCTGCGTGACATCCGGGTCCAGGAAATCATACAGTGTCTTGATATAGAAATAGAAGTTATTAATCGGACATAGTGCTCAAGAAAGTGGCAAACCACTTTGATGGGCTATTGGCCCATCATCAGTCTGGTGCAACGATGGGCAACACTTGGTTACCAAAAATAGAAATACAAATGCACGGAGCCACCAGCAGGAGCCAACCGCACATTTGTGGTTTCAGTTGCTATCTGCGTGACATCCGGGTCCAGGAAATCATACAGTGTCTTGATATAGAAATAGAAGTTATTAATCGGACATAGTGCTCAAGAAAGTGGCAAACCACTTTGATGGGCTATTGGCCCATCATCAGTATGGTGCAACGATGGGCAACACTTGGTTACCAAAAATAGAAATACAAATGCACGGAGCCACCAGCAGGAGCCAACCGCACATTTGTGGTTTCAGTTGATAGATCTTGTGTTTACAAGAAAACTATCAAAATCCTCACGGAGGCAACAATAGCTACCTGCGTGTTTCGGGCTTTCAGCCCGAAACCACAAATGTGCGGTTGGCTTCTGCTGGTGGCTCCGTGCATTTGTATTTCTATCTTTTGGTAACCAAGTGTTGCCCACCCTTACACTTGGCTGCACCATACTGATGATGGGCGAAAAGCCCGAAACACGTGTCTTTGGTTTGCCACTTTTCTGAGTGCTATGTCCGATTATTAACTTCTGTTCATATTATCAAATATTTGTTGAGTTCCAGTTAAATTGTTAGCTATCCCAAATACAGAATTCATTGTTTCCTTCAGTGACATCAAACAACTGATTTGTGAATAACATTGAATAGAATACACTACGTGAATCTATTCCTAGGAATAATTATTGAACTGATTTCAATAATTCATCATAGACCTTGAAATACTACCTCATATCATGAATACTACGAATGAAACTCTAACAACCTACCAGAAATGTGAAAAAGCAAAAAAAACATGAAAACTCATCAATTCAAAATCAAGGCAGCTCTTGTATATTTCATTATGAATATTCATAATTTCTGCAGTTAACGAGAACGATACAAAGCGGGATGTATCTTTTCGCACCGCCACTAATGATTGTTTCGATCAAGTCCATTCATACAAAATGGTAGGAAAATACGATGAATGCAGCTTGAATATATGAAAAAATGATAATTGGAATGGGTTCTCGTTATCTGTCACATTGATTATAGGCGAAATATAAATGACATAACGGGAATTTATTGATGCCTGCATATATTTTTTGTTTGAATTACTGTTCTTATTATACAGTGTGAAATCTATAATTTTTATCACAATCCACTCTCTATAATATAGTCTAGTTACACACTAGTTACACTCTCTCAACTGATAAACTGCATGCTAGATTATTCACTAGACTTCAATTCATCACAAAAATTCAAAAATTTCAAACCTTCTACAATTCATCATAAAAAATTCAAAATGTAAAACCTTTCCGTATAACCACACCACTGTCAATAATTCAAATATATGTATTATTACCGTTTCAAAATGTTGTTTTTCTTCTATGACTATTGAAAAAACCATAAATTTCCTGACCGTAGTGGGTAAATAGGCAAAATGACCCATAACTTACACACTTTCGGACGGATTCACCACTCCGACTTTTCGTTTTGCATGACAAACAAATGAATCATATTGCAAAATATTTATATTTCTTAAGGTGTCGAATAATCATGAAATAAAAACTTAACTTAATTAACTTTTGATGTATTCAATTCTGAATTTTATTAAAACGACTATAAAAATAAAAACAAAAAACAACTTATAACTTATATGTCATAGGTACCAATTTATGATCTGCTTTTTGGAGTAGTTGTTGAAGCGTTGATCCTGAGTACCCGTGTTCCAACTCTCATTAACGCTGTATTATTTAAATTTTTTCATCACCCAATATACAAATTATTTTGAATTTAATGGAATACCAAAAATGGATAAAAGATACAATATTTAATATATAATCACTTTATTTATTGCGAAGGGTCGCTCAATCAGCTTTCCCCAAATGGGGGATCCTAGATTCAATCCTATAACTATTCCACCTTTAGAGGAATTCTGGGGGTAACAAGAGAATTGAGAGATATTTTGGAGATATCTTGTTGTTCTGCAACAATCTGAAGTGGCTGCCCGGTTTATGATTTATTTTTTCTTTGGTGAATTCGAAATGCAAAGGATAGAATGACTGTGAAAATCAAAATATGGATAATTATAATCCTGACACTGATGTTACTGAAATGAAAGCCATTGATGTTGCAATCTTGAAGAGTTTTTAATATTATGCTGTACTCCATTGAGATTGATAGCGTCCAACTTCAACGTTTTGAATTGACTTTCAGTATTTTTCATTATAAAATTAGTGAAATTCAGTAGTGGCTAGAGAATGATTTCGAAATAAGAGGTTCAGCTGTCTTTCAGCCAAAGTCTGTGTCACCATCGCTTTGGAGTAGTCATTCCCTTGAAGATCATTTTTCATGTTGTTTGGTTCTAGAACTTTTGTTTGATGGTGTCTAGAACTGGACAACATAAAAAATTATCTCAAACGGAATGGCTACTACGAAGCGATGGTGGAACAGAATTTGCCTAACAGACATCAAGGAAGGAAGAGAAACCAGTGCTTGAAGTTCCCTACATCAAAAGAAAATCGAAAAGGATAAGTAGAATCAGATACAAGTAGATCCGTAAACATTATCCGTAGCAGTCTCACGGAAAACAGGCCACGAAACGCGGACTGCGATTCCAAGAATTGCGTTTACCGGATACCATGTGAGTGCGGAAAATCCTATATCGATGAAACTAAGAGGTCATTGCAAGTTCGCATTGCCTTACACAAGAAACACACACAGCGAGGGGAAACCAGCAAGTCAGGAATAACAGAGCATGTTTGGACCCATCGAAATAACATCGATAGTCCAAAGCTGAGATCATACACAGGGAGGAACACTGGTTTAGAAGGAACTTCAAAGAACTGCATACATGTTGTTAAACTATGTATTCACCCAAGTTAGCGTAGATATATGCAACATATGGAAATCCATAATAAACGGAAAAATGTCCACTCCTGCCAAACGGTTATCTCCCGCTAAAACGGTCAAGCGGAAACAGGAAAGATCAGATGAGTGAAAGTATTCGAATGACCCATGGATAGGCATCCCTCGAAGAAACTAGTCACACGAAGACGATTATGGATACTAACAATCAAAACTTCGCGAAGTAATTCGGCTTGGAATCACTTAATTTTTTACGTTTGTTTGAAGGTGATTGACAATGTTTCGTGATGAATTTCACTAGTTCGGGCTTCCATTGTCTACTATACATATAAAATGATTTGAAATCCCTGAAACAAGTAAAAAAGAATAATTAAAAAAGAATAGCTGAAAATAACAATTATATTAAGCAACAATGAACCTGGAATGAAATGATAGTGAAATAACCTACAAGTAAAAATATAATAATTGAATAAATAAAAATCAAAGGAATGAAAAAAGAAAATAATAAAAAAGTGTAGAGATTCCAAGTCACGTTAGTTCACGACGTTTCGATTGTTGGTATCTACAATCGTCTTCGGGTGATGACTGGGTCATATGGTCAGTCATAATTGTTATTTTCAGCTAATTTTTTTCAATTATTCTTTTTTACTTGTTTCAGGGATTTCAAATCATTTTATATAGTAGACAATGGAAGTCCGAACTAGTGAAATTCACTCAATTTTTTATTTTTTGTTTAATTCTACTATTTTCTACATGTGTATTTTATTTTACTGTGATTCCATTTCAGCGTTTTTCTGCTAAATATAATTGTTATTATCAGCTATCTTTGTCAATTTTTCATTTTTGTATTTGTTCTTTTAGGGACTTCGAATCATTTTATATAATATAAGACAATGAAACTAATGAAATCCATCATGAAACATTGTCAATCACCTTCAAACAAACGCTGGAGCTTTGTGTTCTTTGGAGAATTGAAAGTTTGGTTATTTCATATGATCCTGAGAATTGTTTGTGTTTTTCTTTCCACCTTGTGAATTTCTTTCTAAAACTGTTTGTTCTTTGTGTAATTTGGCACTTTCGTTTCCTTGATTATTATTTTTTGCATCCCATTCTATTTCTTATTTTCCTTTCACACTCTCGTAAACATATTCTAACTCTTTCAAGTTGGTGTGAAATATGTGTAATATGAAATTTTTCATATGATATCTAAAGTTTGTTTATCCAAATGTTGATTCATAGAGGTATAATTGGTTAGGCTATGGATGAAATCCATAGTTTCATCCATAGCCTAACCATAGTTGACGTTTTGTACTAATGAAAGATCCAAGAAGAATCCTATGATATTGTCACTGATTTTTAATTATAATTCTGCATTCTAATGTTGTGTGAAATTTTGGAACAGTTGGCTACCTTGAAGAGCCATTTACACCACATGACTAATTGCGAACGAGTTGGCTATTCGCCATCGGCCATAGCTATTGGTTGATTTAACCTGTGTTTTCTTTGAACTTTGAAACTGTTTGAAGGTTGAATAATACTGGAATGGAATGGTTTTGTTGTGAAATATGATGGGCGACTGCTGATTTTTCACGTCTTCCATATTTTAAGTGTGCTAAGTGTTTGTTTTGTTTGTCCATAATATTTCGCATCGCAGTCCTCAAATTTAATTTCGTTAATTCCAGACGTTTCGGAATTTTCGACTTCATCTTTCGGACGATGTACTAGAAAATTCAAACCAGCACGTTTGTGCTGTCCACAGTGATGTGTACTGTCAGGAATATACCTTTCTAAATACATCGTTTTCTAACCCTCCATATGGCTCCTCATCACAAAAACGTCAAGAAATGGAAGTTGTCCTTTATTTTCTAACTCATACGGTAATTTCATTGATGGAAATCTGTTATTTACAAAGGAAAGAAAGTCCTCAATATTCGTTTTTTTGTTATCGATTATCGCGAAACTATCATCTACATACCTTAACCATCCATATCCTAGAAAAATACTTTGACTTTTCTTTGGTTTACATTTTGAATCTGCTCATGAGGGGTTGCCAGGTAGGAGGATAACGGGTTACCAATAGCCGTTCCCTCATATTGTTCATAAAAGCAACCTTCTACCTGGAACACAAAATTTATATATATATATATATATATATATATAAATATATATATATATATATATATATATATATATATATATATATATATACAGATAGAGATTTTATCGAGTGTGTATGATACAAATCAAGAATGAAATAATTCGTGGACACAACACTCAAAAAATAGGGGCAAACCGCGGACACGTGTTTCTGGCTATTGGCCTCATCAGCGCGGTGCAGCCAAGTGTGAAGATGGGCAACACTTGTTTGCCGAAAGCAGGAAACAACACATATATATATATATATATATATATATATATATGTAGGGCAAACCGTGGACACGTGTTTCTGGCTATTGGCCTCATCAGCGCGGTGCAGCCGCTCGATAAAATATCTCTTTATATATATATATATATATATATATATATATATATATATATAT
This sequence comes from Leptinotarsa decemlineata, assembly GCF_025532065.1. NCBI lineage: Eukaryota > Metazoa > Arthropoda > Insecta > Coleoptera > Chrysomelidae > Leptinotarsa > Leptinotarsa decemlineata. The sequence continues at coordinate 19,661,324 of NW_027412606.1, forward strand.
ATATATATATATATATATATATATATATATATATATATATAAAAACTATTGGATAGTGGGGTATTGCAGCAAGTAAATGAGTACTCTTTTAAGTTAGTCCAAGCTTTCGGAAAATTTTTTATTTCCATCATCAGGGAAACTACAATAATATAAGTTTTAATCAAAAATATTAATTGTTCATGACTTACATCTTATGTGAGGATGGTTACATTGATGTTAAAGAAAAAATGTTGATACATTGGAGAAGATGAAACTTGATACACAATTCTAAATGCTTGAGATTATTTTTTATAAAATATTGTTATTCGTCAGACCGTTATTCATACCATGCGTGCAGGATTCAAATGAACGAGTCTGAGAATAGAACGTTAAAATGCCAGAGTGACATCTGTCAATTGATAAAACTTATATGCTCTCACTAGGAGTACCAAGTGTACTCTAGTGTATAATGTAAAATTTATGTTTGGTAAAATTATTATGAAAGATTAAATTTAAGATATATTATACAATGGAATTGTTTAAATTGATATTGTTTTTGTAAAAGCTTTTATCTAGAGTCAATAAGTAGGAATAAATTTCACTCAAGTGATTAATGTCTGTTTTTTTATTCATACAATTGTTATTTTCAAAAATGTAAGACATTTCTAGAAAGGACCTCTTAACTGAGGTTGATTCAGTGGCTAATACTTTCATTGCGTTATAATTCATAAGGTGGTCCAAATTATTCACATGGTCTGCTAAAGAGCATCTTTCTGGATGTAATCTACAGTCACTTTTGTGCGAAGTAATTCTAGCACCTAATGATCGTGAAGTTTGGCCAATATATATCCTGTCACATGATTGACACGGAATACTATACACAACATTCACTTGGTTTATTAGAGGGACCTTGTCCTTGACTTTGCTATGGATTGATTTAATGGTAAGTACCGTTTTATTGGCTATTTTAATGTTAGGTAAATTTTGAAAAATCCTAGATAGTTTGGGAGTGATCTCCTTGATAAAAGGTAAGGATGTAAAAATGAATTGGGCTGGAGCATCACTAGTTATATTGTCATTGACAGGGAGGGTTAAATTGGAAGTTAAATTATAGTTTTCCAGAGATGTTGGTGTACTGAACAAAATATTATTTATCAAACGGATTGGATAAGAATTTTCTATGAAAAGATTAGCAAGAATTTTAAGATTTTTACTAAGGAAGCTTATGTCAGAGATTTTTAGCACTCTATTTTTCAGTTGCTTGACCAAGTTCACTTTCATCGAATGTTTATGATACGATAGGTAGTTCATGTATCTACCGGAGCTGCAAGGTTTTCTGTACCAGTCAATTAAGACTTTGTTATCTGTTGTTCTGATGAACTTTGTATCCAGGAATGGTACTGACTGCAAGTTATCTTCTGTTTCTATCGTAAACTGAATGTATGGGTCGTAACTGTTGAGAGTGTTTTTATTCTTAACTAGTCAGCAACGACTACCCTTCCTCTATATATATATATATATATATATATATATATATATATATATATATATATATATATATTTCAGAACGGACGCACACAACGTTATATATTTTTTTATGGACCAAAACTGAACAATATTCTGCCACATGACATAAAAATTATACACTTCTTGCCAAAGTACAAAAACACGATGAAAAAATCTATATATGAAAATTAAAACATGTTGGATATGTTCTGATAAAAACAACATATTGATGAAATCATGATGAAATCTTCTCTTTTGTTACAATGAAATCCTCATCACACACCTTACCCTCTCTGCAGAATCATGAATACCTGGTTTTTTCTTTTTTATTTTCAATTCGCCTATTTTATCTCTTCCTTTTTATTTCTGATTGTATTTTCCAATATTATTGTAGTTGATCTGTTACCACTGAATCTTGACGAAACACTTGAACCACTTCAAATACATTTCAAGTCCACAACACAATCAATTGAGTCGCTTAGGTGAGTTGTTTGTTTTTGAAGTGAAATATAACATTTATAAATTATAATATGTGAATTCTGTGAATTATGGTATGTGATATGGTGAATCCATCCATGTTAAAATATTTTCGAATTCAGAGTGATTGTTTTTTCCTCTGGCAACTCAATTTTCAAACTATTGAATGCGATTGGTGTACTTTCAGGGTTTTTTGTCTCCTCCAAATGAGTATGTACACTACTCAGTGGATTTGGATTCTGAATAAAGAAGGGTGACATAGAAAATAGGCAATCTGAGTTTTGACCAACTATATTCATCAAATTGTTTTTGTGCTGAAGAAGTGCAAAAACGTTCAGAGCACAGCTACAAATATGAGCTTGGTATGGCACTACGTCATAATTATTTGTATGGAACCAGAATTCAAATGAATTTTGTGAGCTGATGATCGAATCAAACTTGAAGCTTTTCCCTTTTGACTACCGTAGTGTATTATAGAAGAATATTTATTGAAATCATGGGATTTTAACTGACAAGAGCAGGAGAGGAAAAAAGAGTAGCTTTGAATAATTTAAATAGGTTGGGAATCACACGTTGAAAGTATGATCTTGTCAGTTCTCACCTCGCATAAGTTTCGACTTAGTCGTTCATATTGGGGCGACAGCTAGTTAACGGAAAACAGATTTTCACATTTTATTTTCAACAGAATAATATGTATTATGAATGAATTCACAATGAAACAATATTTGCCTATATCAATTTGGATAATGTATGAAAGCAGTTGAGTTATTGATTTTTTTTCACAAATATTAAAGTCATTGAATGATTATAGGAAAAAACAGCATCCTGAAGGACGAGTTCATATACTTTGGTGTATTCTGTAAACTTGACTTCGCGCGTTTCGAAATATATCTTTATGTCGACAATGAATGAGTTCATGAGATGGGGTTGGTGAAAGCAGGCATAGGCATATCAGGCTGACTTCTTGTCGGAATCCAGATCCCAACGCTCATATAGGTGTACTTCAGAGTCCAAATATAGAAAAATATCGATATTTGCATGCATAAACTCCTTCGGTGTTTTGGAAGCCAATGATGATGTGTCGAGGTATTTCCAGACTGTTGGTTTGTTTTCACGACCCATATATCTGGAGATGTATCACGAAGTGTGAGTAATTCATGAAGATCCAACAAACGATAAGCCACCTCAACCCCAGTATTATTAGTACTTTCACTGATACGCTACCGCCGGTACCTGATTCTCCATAATATTTTGTGGAATACCAATGTCACATCGACTTTCCCAAAAAATGCATGTTTCAATAAGTGAAATGAGCTTCTGCTTTGCATTTAGCATCTATTCCTATAAGTCTTCAGCAAAACCCATGAAATATCATAAATGTGATTCACCTCTGGATACATGGCTGACGGGATTCAATATACAGGGTCCTGCAACAGTGGCGCGGTGTTCCATATCTCTATATAGGAAGCAGATAGGAATCTAATTTTCTATAATATTACCTTATTGCTCGAGCTCGACAAAATAAAAATATTGGCGGTCACACAGGGTGTTCGATTTTTTCTGGGCGGATCCCAACTGTGTCTTTTTAAATGGCAACCTATATTTTTTATCGCTTTTTCGGTTTCTTCATAGAAAACAAAATAAACTTTATGTATATCTGCACTTCGAAAATATTGACGGTTTTCGAGATATCTAGCATGACAGGTTTTTTTTTCCAATATTCGTCACTCAGAATATTTGAAATTATAAAGTGGTGCCAAGTCCAGTTGAAATTTTTTTTTGGTCGAATATTCTACATTGGTAACTCTCTCAAACGATATATCTGAAATCAACCTGTGATATACAGGGTATGAAAAACCGCTTGCCAAATATTGTAAATGAAAATTTGCAAAATCTTCCTTAGATTAAATGGAACACCCTGTATATTATTGATCCATAAGAAGCGCCAACGAAACCTCTACAAATTTCATCAAGTATTCCCTATGGCTAAGTTCAATAGTTTTTCTTAAATGAGCATTTCTTTCGAAAAATGGTCATTTTTTCAAAGCGAAATCCATTTGACGACTGATAAAAATAATACGAAAGATATCTTGTTTCAATTTTGTACATTAGAAGGTGTCCAAACAAATATTTTTCAACGAAATAAATGTATGTACCTATCACTTTTTGCTAAATAGAAAATTATTTTTTCATTGGATGCAGAATTTCACGCATAAATCGTGCAATATCAAACCAAACAAGTTAAAAGAAAGAAACATTATAAATAACTATTTTTTTCATGTTATTATATTCATTCAGAGCTTGAGTTCTAGATATTCAAATTTGTCAACTGGCAAATTACAAAACTACAAAAGGGAGAGTTTAATTAAGGTTGATAATGAAACTTTTATAAAATATGTTCAACATGTCTTCCATTTTCTTGAATGCAGAGCTGAAGTCTATGTTTGAAAGACTGTTCTACCCTGCGCAAGACAGCTGGTGTAATGCTGCGAAAAGCATTCGTTATTCTAAGTCGCATATTTTCGGGAGAAGTTGGTGGCTCAACGTAAACCATATTTTTTATGTATCCCCATAAGAAAAAATCTAGTTTCGTCAAATCTGGTGATTTGGGCCACCGTACAGGCCACCGTACAGGCCCATTCCGTCCTATCCATTTATTGGGAAATACTTCATTTAGATGATCTCTCACTTCTGCCGAATAGTGAGCAGGTGCACCATCATGTTGTAACCACATTCTATTGCGGAGGTCAAGAGGAATATCATCTAACAAACCTGGTAAATCATTTCGTAAGAAATTGAGATACATTGCACCATTCATATGTCCCTCAAAAAAGTATGGACCAATTACATATTCTCCAATGATGCCTCCCCAGACATTTATCGACCACCTATGTTGATAATCCACCTGTCTCAATAAGTGAGGATTTTCTGTCGCATAATAATGGTAATTATGTCGATTTACAAATCCATTTTTATGGAATGTCGATTCATCCGACCATAAAATATTATTGAAAAAATATTCGTCTTGACGAATTTTGTTCATGGCCCAATTGCAAAATCTCACTCTTTTCTCGAAATCAGCATACAGTAGTTCTTGATGTAACTGAACGTGGTATGGATGCAAGCGATGTTTCTTCAATACTCGTTGCACTGATCTCTCACTTATATCCACTATTTCCCCAATTTGTCGTTGACTCCTACTAGGATCTTTTTCAACAGCAAGAAGAACTTGCAATTCATTATCTTCATTAGTAGCTGGCTTGATGCGCTCATGTTTGGGATAATTAATAGATCCAGTTTCAACGAATCGTCCCAAGACCTTTCGGAAAGATCTTTCATCTGGATGCCTTCTATCTGGATACCGTTGAGAATAAATTCTACTTGCCAATAAACAATTCCTGTCTGATTCACCTAATATGAAAATCATATCAATCAAATCACTTTTTGATAACAACATTCTGATGAAATTATACCGACAGTTCAACTTCACGATTGACTAAAAATTTCAATATTCATTTGCAGCCAAATATTTTGTTCTGTCATTTGGCAGACTACTTGATTTCCAATAAATATTTCATTCGCTGAAAGGTTGTTTTAGACCGAAAGAATATGGCACAAATTCCGAGATTTTTGAAATTATTGTAACTATTCAAGAACGTCCATTTTGTGGTGTAATTCGCAACTTGTTTATCTAGCAACAGGCAATTTTAGGAATGGGCGATATTTTAAGGAAAGGGTATTTTTTGTATATTCTTATCAGTCGTCAAATGGATTTCGCTTTGAAAAAATGACCATTTTTCGAAAGAAATGCTCATTTAAGAAAAACTATTGAACTTAGCCATAGGGAATACTTAATGAAATTTGTAGAGGTTTCGTTGGCACTTCTTATGGATCAATAATATACAGGGTGTTCCATTTAATATAAGGAAGATTTTGCAAATTTTCATTTATAATATTTGGCAAGTGGTTTTTCATACCCTGTATATCACAGGTCGATTTCAGATATATCGTTTGAGAGAGTTACCAATGTAGAATATTCGACCAAAAAAAAATTTCAACTGGACTTGGCACCACTTTATAATTTCAAATATTCTGAGTGACGAATATTGGAAAAAAAAAAACCTGTCATGCTAGATATCTCGAAAACCATCAATATTTTCGAAGTGCAGATATACATAAAGTTCATTTTATTTTCTATGAAGAAACCGAAAAAGCGATAAAAAATATAGGTTGCCATTTAAAAAGACACAGTTGGGATCCGCCCAGAAAAAATCGAACACCCTGTGTGACCGCCAATATTTTTATTTTGTCGAGCTCGAGCAATATTATAGAAAATTAGATTCCTATCTGCTTCCTATATAGAGATATGGAACACCGCGCCACTGTTGCAGGACCCTGTATATCTGTCATTTACATCAAGACACTTCCACCCTATCGCTAGTAATGGATTTCCATGCGTTCAGCCGAAGGATACCATAGTTTCCATTTTGATGGTTTCGTCAGATTTTCTAACAGCAAACACTTTTCCTCCACCCAATCCATAGCGGATTTCATATAATAGAATAGATTAGAAAGCGAGGGTGATATTGGATAGATAGCACTGATTGACAGGATCGAACGGCGTGTACTTCCTTTTGATATGCAGACAGTTGTATTACTATCTATAATGTCGAGTATTACATTTTGAAAATTGATTGACATTCTAATCTCATCTGTATTTTATCATCATGTTGAACAATACGGCTCATGAGATATTGGTTAAACAAGGGCTCTTCGAATACCTTGTGATAGTGGCAGCCATATCACTAGCCTCCTCTATATATTCCAATTCAATGGATTCAAAAAAGTTTGAGCTGATAACCCCTTTTTTATCTTGATCATTTGGCGGATACACGTGGAATGAATCGACTTTCAGATTTTCTCCTCCTAGAATGCTCCACAAAACACATTGCATTGATTGCTGCCGCTACTGCAATTGCTGTCTATTGAAGCACAATCCCATTTTCTCGAAAATTATAGTGCTGCTTCATTAAATCTAATCTGTTTATTATCTTTTCACTGTCGAGAAATGATAACAACTGAGTTATACTCAACGTATTAATTTTTTTAATAAGTTTCATCCCCTCTTGAGATCGATCATATGATTGTTCAATTTGTCTGGAGCGATCTGTTATGCGGTCTTGTCGCTGTTGCCCAGTCGATAGGAGTGAAAACGATTGATGATTAAAAGTATTTTCGATATCTTACGTGAAATAACTGCATGCATAAAAATAATTCACATTAGAATGACAATATTCAAGAATACCATGAGAGAAATAACTTTTTTTCCATTACTCACAGGATCGGACTTATCGGGCGTTTCCGCCAGCTTCTCAACCACTTCACTGCCCCTTTTCATGTTACTTTTTCTGTGGCTTTAGAAGCCACCTGAACTGGTTTGTCATATTATACTCGATGCAGGTGCCATATCGTTTGGTAATGCATCCTCCGAGTCTAACAGTGGCATCAAAAAGTGATGAGACAGCGCGAGGTCCAGCAATAGCATATCGAGGTTCGTGTTGTAGGTCCTGAACAAATCCGCCAAGGTCAAGGCCGCCGAAGAACTCGGTGGTCTCATAGTTCCGCGGCGGTTTGTCTTCTTGCTTCTCCCGGTCTGCGTTGAAGCTCTTGAACAACGACTTCGCGTCAGGAGCCACCATCTTCTGAGTGGTAGTCATCGCTGGAGGCGTTGGAACAAAATCTTTTTTCTGGTGGAGAATCCTTTTCCTCCGCTCCGCTCCTTTCAACTGCGCTGGTTTCAGAGGGGTTGATACAGCCTTTTTTGGAAAAGACATGGTTCTGAAAAGAAGTGAAATTAAAACATATCAGACAATATAACATTATGGTAGTGTCAACTGAAGTTGAGCTTCTTTCAACTGGTAACTTCAAAAAAATCGAAGGATTGATAGCTCGCTTGTCTTGGCTCCGTAAGTAGAGAAGGATATTTCGTTTGAATCATTCCAAAAATGGTAACATCAATATTCGATTACTCTTCCAATAACGCAATGAAAATTAATTTTTCAGTAGTGATATTGATTTCATCTTTCGAAACTTCCGAAAGGAGTCTCAAATTTTATTGGGGGCTCGTTATTGGGGATATCGTTATGGTCCTGAGCTGATGTTTCGCTGATATCAGAAATTATAAATAGTTTATCAGCCTTATATATGACAGAGCGACTTTACTGCACATCAGAGTGGAAATTTCATGTAACTTACTCCTGAATCCATTCATATTTCGTAATATCAAACCAACTGTTTCAACATCCCTGTCATATATTGGTTTGTTTACTTACCTTCGCATACAAAAACAGTTTCCTTTTTTTGTAACTTTTTGTCGACCTGTGATAAGCAGAAGGTTGTTGCAGATGAAATCGTTTGAATTATCTTAGCTGTGTTATAATTTCCACAACTTGGTCATTAACTGAAATACCTTAAGGGCAACAAGTGACGACGAGAATATTCCTTCGAAACCTACGAAACGTTTGGTTCAAATATTTTTTCGATTAAGTTATCGGAATAATTGATTTTATTTCCAATGGAGTGGCATTCACTTCAGGGTTGCTGGGAACTTTCAACACCTTCGATCCGAAATCATCGCTCAGTGTTCAATAAAAGGTTGGCACAATTTTTCATAGCAAATGTAGTCGACGATGAAGGATGTAAAAAAACTATTCTCAATACTTAATCAGAATCGTGCTACATTTTATTGAGAAATTTGTGTTTCCCTGACTTGCCGGAAAAAACTCCAATTCTATTTTGCAAAACGTCTGAAATTTCATTCAGCACAGTGTAATTTGAACGAATAGGAATGGGATTATGGAGTAAAAATCTTGGCTTCAACTTGTGATTTTGGTCCTGAATTAAAAGTAGTTATGCGTTTGTTATTGGCATCAACAACGGAAAAAATATAGAAATATTTTCTGAAGGAGATGCGTCGTTAGCAAACAGTTACATTACCATCTCTGGTAAAAGAGGGATTATCCAAAAAGTCTGTGCTCGAAGGAAAAGTAGTACGGAAATGTTTTGGTGTAAAATTGAAGGTAATGGAAAAAAAAGAAGTATCAGAAGTGAATTTAGATCGTTATAGTTATCAGCCTCAGAAACTGGTAAGTGGACAGTCTCAATCACAACTCAGAGGACAAGCAAATTCTTTGACGGAGCTTCCGCAGGTCCATCCAGAGAGTACAGAAATAATCGTCAAGGAGTATGCCACAAAACGAAACTGAGTAAATTTGTGGCAGCTTAAATCACTCTGCCGAAGTGTGTGCATACAAAGACTTCATATGTAACAAGTGTAATGTGACCAAAGTGTCAATGATAATAGATGATTTTAATTCTGATGAACTCAAAAATGACTTCATATTCTGTAAACGGAAAAAATAATATCCCCAGTATTCGTTAGATGAAATACTGAGCATAACGATAACTTTTCAAATTTCAAATTTGATCATAATGATACTCTGGGAAATGTCAAATTTGCTATCGTGAAATTGTTGGTGGAAAATATTCATATTAATTCTGAAATAGATTCAGGTTTTGCTCGTTCACCTATCTCGGCTAAATTGTTTGAAATGCATTTTATGAATGAGAGATTACATAGGCTCAAGTTTCGAATCATTGGGGTTTTTGAAGTTGAACCTTTCCTTTAAAAATACTGAATTCTGTAATAAACTGTGCGTCATTTGGAATGAGGGACCCCCTGGCTCGGCAGGAACGAAATGAAAATGTTCAGTTTAGGAATATGTAAAATTTTGAGAAATACTCATACAAATTTGGGAACTTTCAATAAACTTGAAGTATCTTTGAAATTAAAAGCGACCGCTGGTCCAAAATTTTTCAAAATGGACTAGTTTCTCACGCCATAAAACCAAAAATCGAAGCGGAACTGGATAGGATGGTACAAAATGTAGTTTAGATCCCAGTGGAGTTTTCGAAATGGGCAAAACCTGTTGTTCCAATATTGAAGCGAAATGAAGGCACTATCCTGAGTGGAGATTTCAATATACAGCTGGAAAATTAACATTTTTCTCTATCTAGAACTGAATATCTTTTTAGCCAATTACAGGGAAGACAAAAATTCTTGGAAACTAACTCATCAAAAGCATATCAACAGATTGTTTCCATGCCTAAATCACAAAAGTTAGTTACTACAACTCACAAAGGATTATTTTCTTATACTCGCTTACCATTTGGAATTACATGTGCCTCGCCTATTTTCCATAATATAATGGAACGGATATTTATCCAACCTGGCATATGCTTTCTTGATGACAATTTAATCACTGGCAAAAATTGTTCAAGAGCATTCAAAGCGTTTGTCATCTATATTTGAAATTTCATATGTCAACTATTTCGGACACGTTATTGATGAGGATGGATTACACAGCTCTGAAGATCGGCTTTAGGTAATAACAGAGGTCTCTGTACCATCCACGGTAACTGAACTGAAATCATTCTTAGGTGTGATTAATTTGTACTGAAAACTCTTGTCAAAAATCGTGCAAGTCTCAAAGCTTCCGTATATATCATTACAAAAAAGATCCTGAATGGCTATGGCCTGATAAATTCAAAGTTATCTTCCAAAATGCGAACAAACTGCTACTCTCAAATTTGGTTCTCACGCATTTTGACACTAACAATAAACTCAGCGCTTTTGCATCCATACGCCTGAATTCATCTGAAATTGAATACTCCCAAAACGAAAAGAAGGCGGTAGCTATCTTCTCTGGAATTGAAATATTTCAATAACATTCATTTTTCATAAGATTCTTAGTAGTAACTGACCATAAACCATTATTGACATTTTTTTTAAATAAACAAGAATTATCCATATTTGCTGCAAATCGGCTTCGACGCTGGTTCAACACTTTGTCAGCATTTGGAATTATGCCGATTTTTCAACGCGGTTACCAATATTAGATTCAGAAGCCAATACAACGGATTTCAATTTGGAAAAGATATATTCGTATATATATTATGTAGAAGCATCTAATTTACTAAAAGATGTTGAACTGATCAGAAAATAAGTCTCATTAGACCCCATTCACAGTGAAATTTTTTTAATTTACAATAAGGATGGCATAAAAAATGTCCATCTGATGATCTCAGACCATTTCTGCACACTAACAAATAAAATAACAATTGAACAAGATTGTCTCATGGTGGGTTATAGAACAACGATACCTCAAATATTCTGGAATTCCATCTCACATGAATTGCATATCGCCCACATGGGCATGGTGAAAATGAAATAGTTTGCACAAGCCTATGTATGGTGGCCTTCGATCAATAGTCAAATTGAAAGTGTAGCAAATTCCTGCATCTTTGTCAGTCTTGAAATGGCGTAGCTTTCCATGGACTCGATTGCATGCTGATTTTTTTGGACCTTGCTACAAATTATTAAATTAATAAGAATAATAATTGATGAAGTTAGTGGAAATTAAGTCATTCCAAATATTGAATTGAATGGTTCTTTTTCATAGAAATCGCAAAATTCTAAATAATAAAATATTTCGACAGGTTGTCTCATACACATTACAACATGATGATAGTATCAAAATAGACATGAATGAACATTTGGAATACAATAATCAACTTGAACGAATGATCAGAAGCAGAACTTGGATAAATGGAGTTGCAGATATAACCGTTCGAATTGATATTGATGTGATATTATCTTCACTCGATACATTCAGTATTTATTTATTTCATTTGATACACTTTGAACCTACTTGATATGCTTTGGCACTAGTGTCATAGAACTGAATATGGAATCATTCGCGACTTCATCTTTCATGTTTCCAATCACCGATTTGCTAACTGGTACATTGAATTCATCACCTAAGGCATAGTTGGAAATATTAGATTCAACTTCTCAATGATACAATCAAGAACATTTTTTTTTTCATTATTTTCAGTATTGAACAATTTGTATCGGTATAGATAATAGAAGCTAAACATCTGTGATGTTTTTGGATGACATCATGGAAAAAGCCGTCAATAACTGTTTTCGACATATCTAATATAACGAATCCCAAATATAATGATTCGTTACAACATACCTTGACAATACCCAAAATCTTTGACAAATATGGATGATGTTTTGAAAAAATGCGAGCCATCAGAGCTCGCTATAGATTCCCAATGTGTAACAATTCGAATGTCTCTTCTATTGTTGACGTTCTCCATTGTCGTACTGTATATGGAATTGATACTAAATTCGAAGTGATTATTCTTTGACTTATTGGTAGCCTGATTTCTCAGGTCTCAAATAGATATACCATGTCAACCAGTGTAATCAATTAAATCTGAAAATTCTACGAGTTTTCATCATCATCAAACCATTACAGATCGCCTGTTTCAGATATTTGTAATGAATGATTTATTCTCATCATCCAAATTACGTATGAGTTTGGGATTTTCAGACTTCGAACCAGGTGATATGATACTTTCCACAACAAATGATGAGTCTGTAGGTCGATCATGAGATTCGATGAGATGATACACATCTAGTTTATGAATGATTTTTCGACAGTTAGGAATTCTATTGATATTGTTGTTGCTGATTAGTTTCTTCGAAGGTGAACCAAGTGGATCAGCCACAAGGAAGTGATTGAAACATACAGGAACGTAAACCACTGCGTATACCGTTATGGGAAAAATGCACTTTACCTATTTTCGGTTGATTCCTATACTTGAACATAGCATCCCACGAAAGACATGCAAATGTGAAAAACTGATCAAGATACAAATATGTACCTAAATGTATGTATGTACCTGAATCCACGTTTCTGAAATTTTCGAAAATATCACATAGTAGCAGATCATGTGATTTCAAGTTTATGCCAGAATATTCGCCCATGTTCCATAACTGCTTCACTCTATCGAAATGTTCATTAAAAACATGCTTTTCATCTAGTTTGTGATGATAGTCCACTTCCGATAGTATAATTGAACAATTCAATTTATCTAAAGAATCAATTGAGTTGATTGGATATATGGATCTATGAATTTGAAACTATTGATGAACCTTAATTTTCAAAACATTTCATTTCATTTGCCCTTTGCGGTATAATTCATCATCCATAAATTGATATTTCATGAAACAAACATATTTCTATTCGGTTTGTTAGCTCATGAATATTTCATGAACGAGTAACAGTCATTCTCATTGAAATTTTGGATAATTTCCGAAATGACGTTGAGCAATTTCAAATTGAACTTACAAATGAAATGTGTAGCTTCATTTTTTTTTTTCGTCAGATGGACGTACTTCATCACCCGCTCCGAATATTTTTTCACATTCAATATTAAAAATATTAAAATCGTGCTCTTTCTCAGCAGAAGAAGGACGAATTGAAACGACATTTTCCAAATAAAGTACAATCAATCATGACCTGAAAGCAAAGCAATAGTGATCCTCTTTGAAAACACATGCAATCAGCAATGTTTGCATATTGACTTTCTCACATTTATGGATCACTTACACTTCTCAGAATAGTTTCAATATTTTCTGCTTGAAACCATGAAAGAATGTGGGGTAATCCATATGGTGGTTCAGACTATTCACTGTGTGGCTCACAACTCTACCCTTGAATACTGTGCATATGATTTCAACCCCGTACCCATATTGAACACATGCATCTGTTCTAAGCTGCATAGTTATGCGATGAACATTCACCTGAACACTTGCGATAGTTTGATTGCATCACATTTGATAACACCAAGAGTGGTACATATTAGAAAAACGTGACGGACTGTGACTGCTCATCTTTTTGAGGTTCAACTCAGTACACCTCGGATGTTTATTTGGAATGAACTCCTAGTTGTGCTTGTCTTTTATCCTTGAACGAAAGCAATGATAGTTCAGATCGGACCCATACGATTGGAAAACCTTAATAATTCGTTACAAATTCGTACATGTTCATATAGTATTTGGATAAGGAATACAGCGTATCAATGAGAAACAGAAAAGTATTCGTAGATAACAGCTCACCTGTTCAGCAATACTTGTTCTATTTTAAAAACTCTGTCTCCTTCGTCGATATATTTCAATATACTTTTAATTTCAATGCCCATCATAATATCATTCACAATTGAATTTTCAGTAGTATTCGGATCTCAACTTGCTTATCGGAAAATTGAAACTAGTTGAAACAAAAATCAATCGCCATATTGATTCGTATGAGAAAAATTCAGGATATTTTCAAAATACATGGATTGTGCTCGACAATTATACAGTTTTCAACATATTTTCCATTTCAACATATCTCAAATGAAATATTTGAATCCATCATATTGATAATATTTGTATTGTGAAGATATCTATTTCACGAAGTTAGGTATGACAAATAACACCCTGCCGTCATAACAATATGAAAAACTTTAAATCAAATTTGTAAAACTTTCACATCCGAGGACATAAATTAGTCTCAAAGCGTTTTAACATTTCATGCTCACTCGTTGAAACTCAAAAAAACCATAAACAACAAAGTTCTGAAAGCAACTGGAGTTGGAAACGCATTGGTAACTTCAAAATTTTCAATTAGAGGCGTTAATATCTTCCATTCACTGATGTTCGTATCAAAATACGGATTTGAGTTTTCCAATGGGAAAAAGTTTATTTTGTTTAAAAAAAAATCAGGAGGACATAACATTCAACTGAATTTTTTCAAGGACAAAACACAAGGACTACAGGAAAATCTTTGAGGCGCTCTTAGAGCGGCGCCTGTGCGAAATAATTGTTTCACATTATTTATCGTTGAGGAAAGACGATATTTTCATCGACATTTTTGAGTTTTCGCAAATTGGGAATAGATAAAAAAATGAATTACAGTTTCTCACATTTCATGCAGGGTAGGAATATGCAGAAAGGATCATTTCTCAAGCCACTAACATATATTGATTGAATTTTGAAAATTTCCAATCATTTGGGTGTATTGTTTCAGAACTCTTTCATTTGGAGAACTGCGTTATGTAGAAGGAACTTCTTGAGAACGTTTTTTTCAAATAGATTTCATCTTCAGCGGATTAAATGCAAAGTGAATCGTCATTTTCGCACAGACACCGCTCTTAAAGCGCCTAAAGGATTTTTCTGTTGTGTTTGTTTTGTCCTTTGTGAAAAACCAAACATGTCTGCATTGCTAGATGTGTTGAGGGGTTCAACCGCCACCTTTTCAATGTGATGGTTTTCCATCATTCGTGTGAGAACAGAAATCCCGCTGATAACGACGCAGGATGTAACTCCGTGTGGAAATTTGACTACATCCACTACCCACATACATCTTGTGCATAATACCACACGATTGTGCGGTGAGTTTGGAATGCCTGGAATATTCACACCACACTTCTCACAAGAGTACAACCTCCTCCATCTCATGAAGATACGTGATTTCATTCAACGTTATGATGTGACCCAAGCTCAAGGCCATATATCAAGGTTAAAGTAGATCGTCAAGGTGAACACACCGTGCTCAAGTTTATATTTCGTGCACATAGTTCAAGGTATTGCGTGGTCATTTAATGTCACATAACATGGACATCGCTCAAAGCCGTGTGACGTCATTCAAGATCGAAGTAAAGTGGTGAGCGAGATTCAGAACCGTCTTCTTCACACTACTCAAGTTCGATTGCGATTATTTTGTTCTGTTCAGAAATTTTACGACTCATTTTCAGTCCATGATGAGGTTGACGGAATACTATCAATTGATTGACTTTCTTGTTGATAATTCCATTCATTCGAAATTCCTATGTCCTCATCTGGTTTCTTTTTTTGCCTTGAATGTTGGGTAGACGAATGAGATTGGTTATTATTCTATTATTTTATACATCAGTCAAAACATCTATCTCTGATTAGGATTCGATATTTCCTTCAGAAGTTGAAGAGTGTTACAAATTGGTTTGTGGACACAACACTCCAAAAGTGGGGCAAACCGCGGACATATATATATATATATATATATATATATATATATATATATATATATATATATATATATATATATATATATATATATATATATATATATATATATATATATGTATATGTATATATATATATACATAATCATATCTAGGTGGAAGTAGACATACATTTTTACATATAAGCACCATCAATTTCATATCGTCTCGTCATTAAAATATTTTGTCAGATTGATAGGCTTTGGATACTTTCATGTAACTTTTTCCTAAGAGTTCAAAGACAATCCTTGTTCTTTATATCTGCAGGTAGTTTATTATAACATGTTATATCGTGAGTAGGACGATCTCACCGGTATCAGATTAACAAGATGACGACTTCCAAGACTTTGAGTCAGCAGAGTCAGCAGAACGTGATACTTTTGTTACTTCCCATCGTTTCCTGCTGACACTGCTGTCTAAACATTATAAATGGACCCTGCGAGGTCAAATCATGGTCAGAACTAATTTAGAATTCGTTTAGTATCAACTTAGATTCTGTTCCATTTTTTCATTGTAGTTTTTGTAACGATATTTTTTGTTGTTATTCAAAGAAAGTCTGTAATTGAAAATAAAGTGTTTTTTAAAAAGTCATATTCAAAAGAGTGAATATAACATACATTTTGAAACCGACGTTATTCAATAAATGATTTTTTCTCCCCTTGATTTTTATTGATTTGTTGTGATTCGTATCTTGCCTCTTGCCTCACTTTCTTCAGTCATATATTGTTCTTTCTACTTGAGCCTGCTGATCTTTTTTGCTTCGTGCTACACACGAGCAACCATCTGCTGGTTGTTGGAAACTAACTTACTGATGTTGATAAATGATAGACGCTGTCGTAGGTAGGATCACAATTGGCGCAGTCGTTGAAGGATCTCACAACGTTGCTAGAACAAGGAAACCCCAACTAGTAGCGGCGGATTCTGATCCCTCAACAGAGAAAGAACCAACAACCCCTGAGGAGTCATCACTCGAGGAAGCAGCGGAAGGAACACCTGGTGAAGCCCCTGGCTGGACGATTTCGAGAACACGACGAATCGGAATGAAGATTGTAATACTGTAAGTCGATATTGAATTGTCTCGATTTATTTTGCAATCTATTTACCATCACTTCAATTCTTTTCAAAATCAATAATTAATCATACTGATTGATTATTGTAAATAGTAAATGAGTACTGTCCGATCATTCAAATTTTGACACCAAAAATTTGTTAAGATGAATCAAAATGCCTCAAAACCAACCAGAACCAGAAGCAATCGAACCATACAAGATATCAGAAATATTTTCAATAGTGCCTGAATTCGAAGGTAACCAAATAATTTTGAACACTTTCTTAAATACTTGTGATTGTGCATATTGCATGTCAACAGCAGACCAACGCGATCTATTAGTGATTCACATCAAAAACAAACTCAGAGGTAGAGCAGCACAATTGATAAGTTCAAGGAATCCTGGAACTTATCCCGAAATCAAACATTTATTAAATTTATATTTTGGAGACTCTAGAGATCTAACATCATTGATTCACGATCTCCAGCGTATCAAACAACTTCCAAATGAAACACCTTCAATATTTCTCAATCGCCTTCAAGTCCACAATGCCAAAATGCACGCATGTGTACAAAAATCCGTCCTTTCTGCGGAACAAAAACACGCGCAATCCGCACTTATTGAAACAATGACATTAAACACGCTTTTAACCGGACTAGAACCGCGAATGGGTCAAGTAATTCGTGCCTCAAATTCGGCAGATCTACTTGGAGCCTATGTTAGAATTACAAGAGAAATGCAACTATCCTATTTCGAACATCAAAAAAATTAAAGACCAAACCAAACACGTCCTCAACAAACAATCAGGCGAAACCCCCAACCAACATCCCAAAGAACCTGTCACACTTGTGGTCAGATAGGTTACATTTCCACAGAATGTCGAATGAGACAACAAAGACCCCAAAATAATTATCAATATTCCAACCAAAGGTTTGCGAGACCGAACCCTCAATTCAACCAAAATTTTTCGAGTCAAACAAACCCTCAACCCAATCAGAATTTTTCAAGACCAAACCTTCAAACAAATCCTCAGCCAAACAGGTCCCAGACTAATCAAAATCAAACTCGACCTCAATCTCAAAACCAATTCAGACCACCCGTAATTCAAAGAAATCCGAATCACCCTGTCAATTTCAACCAAAACCAAAGAGCTCATTTCATGACATACGAATCTCAAGATTATCATACAGGTGATAATCAAGACTATCATACAGCTGATAGCTATAACTATCAATACAACGATTATTACCCCACCGATAATGACTATGATTACTATAGCCCTAGTGATCAAGATTACCAATACAACCAAATTCAAAAACCTGAAGATCCTTCAATATACCAGGATTTTATTTCACTCCCGAATACGAAACACCCACCTATTCAACCCCAGACAACGAACAACCAATCGATCGACCCTATATCAGAAGTCCCATCCCAAATTCAGTCCCTGAATATACAAGACTTCAACTCGAACGTGAACTTCCCGGAACAAATTTTCATGTAAGCCCTATGCTTTCTAGGAATTCGAAGAATCTGTACTACATCAAAGACTCTTTCAATACTTTCAAAATTCTCATCGATACAGGTGCAGGAATATCCATTTTCAAACCCAAAACATGCGAAAAATACCCCCTTAGATTTCCTGAAAACGTCACTATACAAGATATCACTGACCAGAAAATTGTCGTTAATGAATCCACTGTAATAAATTTCACACAAAACGATCCACACAAAGTCTTTATCTACGACTTAGACATCGACTTTGACGGTTTACTCGGATATGACTTTCTCGAACATTACAATTGTATAATTGACCTGAAAAATAAACAACTTATAACAAACTTTCAAACGGTCCCTTTGTTCAAAGTTTCAGACATAAATGACCCTATACTCACTGAAAAACCGAACCAAATTCAAATAGAACCCCGAATGGAGAAAATATTCAAATTACATTGCAACCTCAAGAACACTGAAGCTATACTGCTAGCTGAAGCTATACTACTATCGTAAATACAAATGCGATCCCAAAACAAATTGATTTTTCTGAAATAAAACTCGAACCTCTTCCAACACATGAAACAATTTTGAATATCAATGAATCGTTTTCCCAAAACCAACCCAATATTGACCGTATCCAAGAAATCAAAGCGCAACTAAGAACCGAACATTTGAACGAAGAGGAACATCAATCAATATCTGATTTATGCCTCCAATTCGAAGATATCTTCTACTTAGAAGGAGATAATCTCACTTTTACCAATGAAATAGAGCATACCATTGATACCAAGGATGCTAGACCCGTCTTTACGAAATCCTACAGGTACCCACAGGTACACAAGGAGGAAGTAAAAACACAAATATCAAAAATGCTAAATCAAGGCATTATTAAGCTATCAATATCCCCATGGTCATCTCCAGTTTGGGTTGTACCCAAAAAGATGGATGCCTCCGGTAAACAGAAATGAAGAGTTGTCATCGATTACCGAAAACTCAACGAGCTGACGGTTGACGACAAATACCCATTACCCAACATCTCTGACCTCCTAGACCAGCTTGGTAAATGTGAATATTTTACCACGCTTGATCTCGCCTCCGGATTTCATCAAATTGAAATCGAACCCAAAGATATTCCCAAAACAGCTTTCTCCGTAGACAATGGTCACTACGAATTTGTTCGTATGCCATTTGGCTTGAAAAATGCTCCAAGCACGTTCCACAGAGTTATGGATAATGTTCTTCTAGGTATACAGAACGAAAGATGTCTCGTATACATGGATGACATCATCGTATATTCTCCTACCATCCATGAGCACATAGCAAGGTTGACCGAGGTATTTAAAAGACTTCGAAAAGCGAACCTGAAAATCCAACCGGATAAGTGCGAATTCTTGAGAAAAGAAGTCGCCTATCTTGGACATGTCATTACCCAAAACGGAGTCAAACCCAATCCAACGGAAATTGAATGTATCCAAAATTTCCCCGAACCAAAAACCCAAAAAGAAATAAAATCATTTCTAGGTTTAGCTGGATACTATCGACGATTCATTTGCAATTTCGCCAAAATTTCGAAACCATCGACCAAATTACTTCAAAAAGATACCCCCTTCAACTGCTCACAACTGACGCCAGTGCGTTTGCAATTGGTGCTATTTTATCGCAAGGTCCCATTGGCAAAGATCTCCCAATAGCATATACGTCTAGAACACTTTGTAGCGCAGAATCGAAGTACTCTACAATAGAAAGAGAATTTCTTGCCATCGTTTGGGCAGTAAAGCATTTTCGCCCATATCTTTTCGCATCTGCATAAATTCAGATGCACCATCCCGAATCAAAGTTAACTACTTCAAAGAATGCGCAAATTTCTAACACAAATTTCCATATACGCATCTAACGAAAACGAAACCGAAGTAAAAGCGGATCCCGAAATAAGTGATAACCCTAACGAAAACAACCCTGAAGAGAGAAATAACCCTGAAGGAAACGACACCCCTGAAAACGAAATTCCCGTAGAAACCATTCAAGAAGAATTTAATACATTTGCCAATTTATATAAATCAAAATCTCTAATCGACTATTCTAAAATAGGATTCGATAATTCTCAACTTCTTGATAAACATCATTAAAACATTATTAGTTTCTTTTGGCAAAACAAACTAGAACCATTACACTATGAAATCATCGAAGACCTCTTCGAAGAACATCCAGAGTTTTACAATGATAGAATCAACATACTTTCTAGCAAATCAGTGAAAGATCGTAAATACTACATCACACCCCTTCCTTTTGAATCTGTCATAGAACACATGTTCTATATTATTTATTAATCCCAAAATGAATTCGATCTTGGAAAAACTTTTTCAATCGAAAACAACCTAGAACTACCCATACTAGAAATATTTTCATTTATGTTTGCCGACAAGGAAATGAAACTAAAAGTCTGTCAAAACTTAACGACAACTCCTGACCCCGATCAAATTCCCATAATCATTGATCAGTGCCATTCAAGAAAAACAAATTAACACCGTGGCAATAATGAAATCATCAGAAGAGTAAAACAGAAATACAACTGGCAAGGCCTCATTAAAGACGTCGAACATTTCGTGAAATAATGCGAAACTAGCTTACTGATGTTGATGAATGATAGACGCTGTCGTAGGTAGGATCACATAATATTCCGCTCATCTATCATTTCCATAACAGAAAACATTCGTTAGACTCCAAATATAAAAAAGCAGTTTCGTAATGAAAAACTATTTCCAATTTACTGCGACTCTGGTAATACATGACGTAAGATATGGACTTATGAACAAATTCAGATCCATTTGTTATGCAAATTGATGCATTGAAAACTATTATACTTTCTGCCCATAGTGAACGTGTGGACCAAATGTTCCAAATTAACGTATGAATCAGACAGATGTGTGTTATTTTTCTTGATATCACAGTGAAAAAGGTTTTCATAAGACGACTTGCGCAATAGAATTAAATCATTTAGGGTAACCCATACATTCATATCATGGACCCATACATATATATTAATGAATAATCTCAACTGATGGAGAATTTATACACTGCAGCGCTGGTAAAACAGTTGAAAAAAAGTCTGCAACTCATTCGTATTACAAATTCGGAAGCGAATATTTGTAATTTATATTTTGTAATTTATATTTATTTATTATTGAAAAAATCATTAGGGAATCGCAGTCAAAATTTGAAATACTATAAGGACCATGAAGATGATAGTACATCTTGCTACCGAAAGCGCCCGCATATAATGAGGAAAAGTAATTAAAACTTCAAATCTTTTTTGCAAACAAATGCTAATATTGAAATACTGAAAAAATGACAATAGTTACAAGTAATCTGAGTTTTACAATTGAAAATTGAATATTGATGAAAACATTCCACAAAATTGGCGCATTGATGTTATTAATGTCATAATTATCACAGATATCTTATAGTAGTAATGTCATGTTCAAAGCTTTCTGTAATGACAAGAGTGACATTATCATTGAAAAAATTTCTATTTCATAAACACTAATTGAATGAATTTTAAACAACGTGTGACTATTTCAAATTGTGAATATGACCGAGGTTTATCTTTGTCTGGTATATAATTCTAAATTATAATTAGATTTTCAGTGTCTGTTTTTTTGTTCATATCATTAGGTATTTGTTAATAAGGACCATTTCGTGAAAAAGCCTTTTGGACATATTTTTTGCTTGTTCAAATATAATTTTGTGTCCTGTTTCAATAGAATGTTGAGTTCTCATATCACTTTGTTTGAAGGTGATTGACAATGTTTCATGATGAATTTCACTAGTTCGGACTTCCATTGTCTACTATATAAAATAATTTGAAATCCCTAAAACAACTAAAAAAGAAGAATAAAAAATGAATAGCTGAAAATAAGAATTATATTAACAATATCCGTAGCAGCCTCACGAAAACCAGGCCACCAAACGCGGACTGCGATTCCAAGAATTGCATTTACCAGATACCCTGTAAGTGCGGAAAATCCTATATTGGTGAAACTGGGAGGCCATTGAATGTTCGCATTGCCGAGCACAAGAAACACACACAGCGAGGTGAAACCAGCAAATCAGGAATAGCAGATCATGTTTGGACCCATCAACACAACATCGAGTGGTCCCAAGCTGAGATTTTGCACAGAGAGGAACATTGGTTCAGGAGAAAATTCAAGGAAGCCGCATACATGTTGTCCAACAACGTATTCAGCCAAGCCAGCGTAGAAATATGCAACATATGGAAACCCATCATCAAGCGAAAAATGGCCAACTCCCGCCAAAACGGTCATCTCCCACGGAACCAGTGAAGCGGAAAATGGAAAGCGGGGATAAGGGAAAGTACTCGAACGACCTATAAATAGTCATCTCTCGGAGAAATCAGTCCAGTCATCACCCGAAGATGATTGTAGATACTGAGAATCGTAACGTCGTGAACTAACGTGACTTGGAATCGCTCCACTTTTTATTTTTATTTTCTTTCTATTTTTACTTGTATTTTATTTCACTATTATATCATTTCAGGTTTATTTTATTCAATATAATTCTTATTTTCAGCTATTCATTTTCAATTCTTCTTTTTTAGTTATTTTAGGGATTTCAAATCATTTTATATAGTAGACAATGGAAGTCCAAAGTAGTGAAATTCATCATATCACTTTTCTGTGCAGTCATTCAGCTTGATAATGTTCTGGAAATCGCTCCAATATTATTTGAATCACAATTATTACAGGGTATTTTATAAACAACATTTGACTTTTTTAAATCAGGTGTAGAATCTTTCAACTGTGTTTTAATAATTTCCATACCTTCAATATTATTTCCAGAAATTTTTATTATTCTTTTCATTATGGAAAACTTCAATTATCTGAAAGATAAGTTTCCAATATTAGGAAAAAAAGTGACTATAAGCATTATCATTTGTACTTTCTGTCTTACTAACAGTAAGAACAGAATATTTTTCAATGACAGTAAATTTTTTTGTTTCAGTGAGGAATGAACTAGTTTTTCGATTCTACGTTATAGATAGAGAATTATATTTATTTTCATTGATTTTTGATGAAACGAATTACAATTATTATATTTCCCTGAACTTATTGGTTCAATATACCAATCTGTTATTAACGAATTTCCATCTCCTCGA
Organism: Leptinotarsa decemlineata; assembly: GCF_025532065.1. Lineage (NCBI taxonomy): Eukaryota > Metazoa > Arthropoda > Insecta > Coleoptera > Chrysomelidae > Leptinotarsa > Leptinotarsa decemlineata. The sequence goes on from NW_027412606.1 coordinate 19,685,003, forward strand.
ATTATTTTTGTATCTGAAAAAGGAATGGTATTGTTATCTTCCAGTTCTATAGTGAATTGAAATTTGGGGTTATAACAACACAAATGACATCATCAACAATTATTTTTAGAAACGGAACTCTGAAACTGAGTTGGGGAAGTACTTTATCAAAGAAATCATACATAACGTATTGAGCAAGTATTGTTGAAATTGTTGCACCCATTCTGGTACCTGAGATCTGTTTATAACAATTCATAATAATGAAAAGTAATTCGAATTGAAAATGAATTTAGTTAATTCAAAAATTTATTTTGGGTAATTTTTTTCTATATCAATCCATCTTTTTAATATTCCTTTTTCAACCAGTTCTATAGGTATGTTGCTGAAAAGAGATAACGCGTCAAGACTCACTGAATTATATCCTGTTGGTATAGATTTTTCATTGATGAAAGAAACAAATTCAAACGAATCTTTATTATAATATTCATTATCCAAGTTGTGTGCTTGAGTCAGAATTTCTGTTATAATTACAGGGATCTTAGTATTTGGAGCACCAATGGATGAAATGATTGGTCTGAGTTTCAGTGTAGGTTTATGAATTTTAGGTAATCCGTAATATTTCAGTGTTATTGAGTTATGAATCAACCCTAAATTACAATTCATTATATAACTGGAAGTTAACAATACCATTTCTTTTTTCGATATAAAAATAATTCGCAGAGATGACAATTCATTAATAACAGATTGGTAAATTGAAACAACAAGTTCAGGAAAATGATATATTGATTGTAATTCGTTTCATCAAAAATCAATGAAAGAAAATCTGATTCTTCGTCTGAAAAATAGAATCCCTCAATAAAACAAAACAAAAATTACTGTTATTGGAAAATATTCTGATAGAAAGTTCTTTCCCTGAAGAATTACTCTACAAAATTATTTTTGATACTGTCAGTAAGACAGAAAGTATTAATGATATTGTTTATAGTCACTTAGAAGACAGAATCAATTATTTGATTTGAAAAAATCAAACGTTGTTCATAGAACACTATGTAATAATCCAGATTATATTGGAAGAACTTCCAGAACATTATCAAGCAGAATAACTTCACAAAAAAGTGATAAACGATCAAACAGAAATTCAAGAGCGCTGGCTCAACATTCTATTGAAACAGGACTCAAAATTGAATTTGATCGAGCAAAAATTGAAAGAAAATATGTCTAAAAGACTTTCTCACGAAATGGTCCTTATTAAAAAGAAGCCTTGAACAAACAAGAGGATTTTTTTGGATAATGCATCTAATTTTCCTTTATTTTCAGTATTTTACAATTAATGTAAGTTACAAAATGGATTTATAATTATGATGTTTAATTTGCGAGCGCTTTCGACAGCTGGTCGTGCTGTCATCCTCTAGGCCGTACTCTATCTCTAGAGATAAAGTAGAGAGAGATAGAGTAGGGCCTAGAGGATGACAGCACGACCAGCTGTCGAAAGCGCTCGCAGATAATTAAACAGAAGTTATAGAACTTCAAATCCTTTTTTTAACTTACATTAATAGTAGAATATATATATTTATATGCATATATTTTATACTCGATATTGAAAAAGATAAATACCTTATTTACTTTCAGTGTTTTGTTGTGCAGTTAAATTTTCATATTCACCGGATCCTTCTCTGCTGTGCTAAGAATTCTCCACGTACTGAATATCTTCATTGGATTGAGCTTATACAGTTTAGTTTTGTTATAATTTCATTCGATTATTATAATACTATATATAATTGTATAATATTTACTTTTCTATCAAATTGACTTTATTTCTAGGAGAAAATAATGCTGCGTGGCGTCCACTTTTGTGGCTTTGAGAATGATGTTTTGTTGATGAAAAAGAATAAAATCTTTCACTTTCCTTAGTTACAATCTATTAATTTTTGTCACTTCAAATTTCCAACTTTAATATCACAAAAACTATTTCCTATACCAGTTTGCTGCTTACTTCAAAATTTAGATACATATTTCCTCAACATTCATGTTAATAGATGTTTAACCTCACTCATGTCTAAATATATAAATTTTTCATAAGCATCATTTCATGCCAGTAACTAGGGAAATGGTTTACAACAATGAATTTCAAACCTTTATATACAACAAGTTTATGATGTTTCTTCTAATTTTATTCAACAGATATTTTGTTTTCAATTGACATTAATTTACAACCTCTGCCGGTTGTCTCTTTTTCAAAAATCAATAAATTTTCATACACAAATATTGAATTTCGTATTTCCTGCTCTTTCATTCATGTTTCATGTCAAGTCTGTGGACTCCTAGCTGTACTTTTTCATAAAAATTTTCCTGAGATGTTCCATCCACAACACTCCAAAGTCAAGATCAAAATTGGTTAAAAACATGTTACATTACGTATTCTTTTTATGATAACATGAGATGATTTCACAATTAATCTGAAATTGTGTGTGTGTGTGTGTGTGTGTGTGTGTGTATGTGTGATGAGTTCAAATGGCGTTGGTATAACCAATTTGCTAGTCTATTTTAACATGTAAAATTTCTACAATATTTTGATATTTTATAGATTCATAATACATTCTTATTTATTTCTAAAGGTTAGCATTCAGTTAGTACTAATGAGATGTGTTTCTTTGTCTTTCCTATTTTTTATTTCTCTCTTACTATTTCATTCATTTTTCGATATTTGTTTTCATTTTCGTTTTTTTTTAAATTTTCTTTCTTTTATTTTTTTATTAATTTCTTGTTTTATGTGAGTTATCTAAGAATTTTAATACGTACACATTTTACTCTTCTGGTTTTGAGTTTCCTTTTCTTTTGAATTTTTTTTAATTTTTCCATTCTTTTTTTTCCATCTTTCTGTTTTTCTTATCCTCATCTCACAATATACCAATGGATTCACATTCGTTTGGGACGTGACAGAATGCGACTTATAAGCTAGCTGGTAGTCCTGTTAGTTTAATTCTACAATATACAGAGAATACATACCCACTGAAAAGTAAAATTATAATTCTAGATTAACTTTTTCATATATTCGAATGGAATTTTAAAAAGATTTGTATTTTTTCTATTGATTAGAAATTCTTCCAATCTTATTGGGAATATCATATTTTCACTTTTCAGTATTTCGTATAGGTTATCAATACGTTCTTTAATTTCCATACATTCTAGAATTAGATGATCTAACGTACCAATTTTTCCACATGAGCAATTTGGATTTTCGGCTAATCCTATTCTGAATTTATATTCTGAGTACATTGCGTGTCTAGTTCGCATTCTGCAGATTGATCTCAAAAAGTTTCTGTTAATTTCATATCTGTACCACGGAGACTTTTACGGATTCTCCTGAATTATCCTATGACCAGAAGTTGATCCGGAGTATAATTCCTGCCAGTAATATAACATTTCTTCCCTGAACACTTTTTTTAGATCTGTGTTTGGTATTTAGATATTAGATATATTGATACCACCTGCTTTCTTCGCCATTTTATCCACAATTTCAATTCCCTCAATTCCTGCATGACCCTTAATCCATACAATTTCTAGAGTTCTGTTACTTTCTAGAATTTTTTCATTCAATCCAATTATATTCAAAAGAATGTGTGAAAGATTGCTGTCTATTTGTAAATTTCTGAATTTATCTACAGCACTTTTGCTATCTGTAAATATCATGAAATTCGTTTTATCATTTCATTTAATATATTCAAGGGCATCAGATAGCCTAAAAGTTTCTGAATATTTATTATTGGAATGGTAAAATGCGCAAGTACATTTATTATCTATCATTGACCCATCTGTATAGATATATTCTCTATTAGCCCATTTATTGGACATTCGTTTTTTGAAGATATTTTGGAAGTTTGAGCGACGTAGTTCCCTTGAAGTGAGGTAGTTTGTACGTATGGAATAATTATAATCTTGTGGTTTGCCCTGGAATAAGAAAAGTATTTATTTGGAATATATTATATCTGCAAAACTAGAAGCCTTGGTATAAGTATTGCACATAAGTGGCAAAACTTTTCTACGCCAATATTTATTGGTCAGTCCCAAAAGGCTCAAGTCATGTAATTTGAGTAATAAATCACTTTTCTTAGCGTATAATTTAGTGATGAGTTTGTGGCTGAGTAGTTGTCTACGCAGATGTAGTGGAGGTTCTACTGCTTCCGATCCAAGGGCTGAGATGGGTGTGCTGTTGAGTAATCCTAAGCATAATCTCAGGCTTCTATTTTTTATGTCCTCAACTTTTTTCAAATTAGTTTTTGATGCATTACCGTAAAAAATACTCCCGTAATCCAAAATGGTCCTTATCATGATTTTATAAAATGTTAAAGTTTTATTCGGATCAGCGCCCCATTTATTTTTACGAAATACTTTTATAATGTTCAAACTTTTTTCAGCTCTTACTGTAATTGTTTGTATATGTTCTTTCCAACTCAATTTCTTATCTATTACAATTCCTAAATATCTTACTGAACTTTTGTATGGTAAAATGTATGGTCCTATTGATACTGTTGGATCTTGTTGTAAACGGCTTCGGGAAAAGGAGCACGCTGCTGATTTTTCATGTGAAACTTGCATTCCAAGATCTTCAATGTATTCTCCAACTATATTCATGTTTGAGTCGAGTTCCTGTAAAGATTGCTCTATATTTTTTCCTTTGCTGTAGAAACAGAAGTCGTCCGCAAATTGAATGAGTTTGGTTGACATTCAGAGAGAATGGTTTATATCTGCAGTGTAGATGATGAATAGTAAAGGGCTCAAAATACTGCCTTGTGGTAATCCTACTTGAGTATAGCGAGGTCCTAATATGTTTTCATTAATTTTATTATATATTTTTCTGTCTAGATAGAGGTTCAATAAATTTTTTGTAATAATGTGAGGAAAATCCATTTGTTTCATTTTGTCTTCTAAAATATCCATAAGTAGTGTAACAAAGAGCATTCTAAGTTGTTGCGAATTTTGCTAAGTCCGAAGTTATTGTGAATTAATCGAGATTGTGGTATCCGCCACCACACACCCACGGTTGACATCTGAGCATAATTTTGATTGAAAGAAAGACGATGCCAATAGGGCACTAGGTTGTATCTTCGCTAATAATAGTTGGATCTCAACGTACAGTACATCAAATGAAAGGAAAACGATTGCAGAATTCATTGACAAAGAAAAATAAAAAAAAGACGATGCCAATAGGGCACTAGGTTGTATCTTCGCTAATAATAGTTGGATCTCAACGTATAGTACATCAACTGAAAGGAAAATGATTGCAGAATTCATTGACAAAGAAAAATAGAAAAAAAGACGATGCCAATAGGGCACTAGGTTGTATCTTCACTAATAATAGTTGGATTTCAACGTACAGTACATCAAATGAAAGAAAAACGATTGCAGAATTTATTGACAAAGAAAAATAAAAGAAAGACGATGCCAATAGGGCACTAGGTTGTATCTTCGCTAATAATGGTCGCATCGTCACGTGTAGCATATCAAATGTGTGTAGCACACCCACGGTTAACATCTGAGCAACATTTTGATACGCTATAAGCAAATTTCGGATACGCAATTGTGCATCGGTCCGGATCGGGGACCCCGTACCTTAGTGTCCCATGGGGTTCCTCATTGTGAACATCCTAGCCTATTTTTTGTATGTTATTAGAGAATGCATCATGAGAATTGTTAATGAAATCTAGTAAATTTTCATGCTCAATTACCTAAAAGAACGTCTAAGTATTAACAAGATTTGGTACCAAAAGAATCTTAAATGAATCAAAGTAATTTTGGAGAGGACTCTGTACATTATATTTCGAAAATCTCATATTCTTCAAAGTAATAAATCTACTACTCAGAGTAATTTGAAGTAACTTTGCAGAGGGCCCTATACATCATATTTCAGAAATTTTATATTTATTGTAATAACAAGTCTTCTATGAGTTGGAGTGATTAAATCATTCTTGTGAATAATTGAATAATTAATTTTATTGACCCGTAAAATACCTTTCCTATCGGTTATGTAATATAAGTAGTGAAAATCAAAGTATGACTTTCACTAGATAATTTATGCCTTATTAGTTGTGAAATAATTGAATAGTAATATTTTTTTTTGTTTTCTTATGTAGGTCAATAAAAAAATAAGATTAAATAGATTGTTTGAACATTGGAAAACTTTCAACCTCTCCTTTCTCTTGTGATATAAATAGACAATGAATTAGTGATAGCCACTCAAAATGAATCCGTTTCAAGATAGACAAAATATATTTTTAGGCGAACGTAGGTTTTACCTAAATCCAGATAAATCAAAGTATGTATCAGTGTGTATATCAGTGCATCAAGGTTACGTTGCTTGTGTTGTAATAGCTGACACTGAAAATAGTACTCTGGTATTTAATGAGAAAGACTGGACAGAATTAGTTAAAAATGAGTCAGTCATCGATAGTTTACTGACATCGACAGAAAATGTGAATACAATAGATGTTGGAAGTTTTGCAGTGGAATTTAAGCAGACCCACCCAAATACTATTCGAATTTACAATGGTAATTCTAGTATTCGTTTGAATTGTGAATCGTTGTCAAAATTATGGCGTTCCGTACCTATTCTCCAATATAGAATGGATGTATTTGAATCTTTGAGATTTGATGTAGTCATGAATATTCTTCAATTGGGAGTGAAGTCGGATATAATCAATAGGTCGTTGAAGATACTCGAAACAATAAAAGAAATTGATTCTGAAGTATACACTCTTGGATTGGAAGTGGCGTATCATCATCCAGAACTCCTTCAAGAAGAAGAACAAGCATATTATTAGATATGACGAAAAAAGTCACATTCGGTGATGTAAACATTCATTTGCTTCACTCATGGAAATACGCTTATCAAGCGGCGAGATGCAGCCCGTGGGAGCAAATAGGACGTGACTGAATAAGATTCCAACGTCGTATTGAAAAATCTGTCACATGTATAAATCCTATTTTAGATGTTAATCATAGAAATAAGGTGTATGAACAAATAAAATACTTATATATTCACATTCTTTATTATTTTTTTCCTTACATTTCAATATCTTTTTTATTTATCCAAGAATTATGCGATGAATCGAATCCTAACCATTTAACGTACAACTTGTCTCCTTTTTTACGAATAATTTTTTCTACTAAATAAATATCTGGATATTTTGCTCTTTGTAATTCCTCACTATAAAATCCACCCTGTATTAGATTATTTTCAGAATCTTCTAAGATGTATGTGGTAGGATTAGTCAACTTCACTTGTTTAACCTTAAACACTTCAGTGGTCCAATTTGGAGTATAGGACTTATTGAAAGCATGTCGATATTTGGATATGCGAACCTGGTCTCCTTTCCTGAACTTGGGTTTTTTTGGGTCAACAGTTTTCAGATGTTGGAATGAATTGATGAATTTTGCATTTTTTTCATTTATTTCACTTGGTATCGCCTTAGTTGTGGAATGTTTGGTGTTGTTATATTTTTTTACAATTTCAGGAATAATGTCGATCCATTTGTAAGATCCTTGAAAGCTAAATTGTTTCCATAATGATGATTTTGAAGTTTTAATTACACGTTCACAAATACTAGCTTTTAAATTTGAAAAAGTACTATAATGGTTTATATCATATTTTTGCATCAGATTTTGGAAGTCTTTATTGTAAAATTCTTTTCCCATATCAGTTTGTAAGTTATTTGGAGGGGTGCTCATTTGTTATATTACAGATTTCATAGCAGCAGTGATATCTTTACCTGTTTTTGTTTTTACTGGTACAGCCCAAACATATTTACTAAAAGCATTGATGATTACAAGAATGTAATTATATCCCCTGTTTTCTTTTGCAAATTGATTCATAATAGCTAAATCAGCCTGTATTAGGTCGTGTAAATTTTTAACTACAACATGTCGTCTTTTGTAATTTTTTCTTACTGACTTATGGAGTTCCGAAACAATCTGCCACTTACTCATCTCTTACTATCGGACACTGTAATAATATCTCAATAGAAATCTTTGAAAACGTTCGTAGTTTGAATATAATTTCATCTCCTTTGACGACAGATTTGTTAGCAAGTTGATGAAATTTGTATATTGTATCATTATTTATCAAAACGTCTCCATCTTTGTTATCTTCATCGTGTGCTTTGCTTTTCAATTCAGAAGGCTTGGGAAATTTGAATTAAAAACCATCTTCATTTGCTTCAGAATGTGTAATGCTTTCTATCTTGGCAGACATGGGAAATTTAAAGACTATACCTCCATTATCTAATATATAATAATTTTTATTCAAACTGATATTTTTTTCACCTTTCAAACGGATTAAAACTTTTACGTAGTAATCTAAAGAATCACAAACATAAAATGGAAAATTCAACTGTTGTTGAAGAGGAGATGTTAATAATGCTTCTTCTCCTCATTTCCTTTGAAGTTTTAAAAAATGTTGATTAAATCTATTCAAAGGCATTATAGAATAAATTGAAAGTTTAACCTCGAGAATGTTATTGTGAGAGCGACAACACTTTCTCTTTAGAATCGTTTACAAGTCGAATGAGAAAAAAGTGGGGAAGTTTAGAATATATACAGGACGGGAAATTGTCGATTACTGAATGAGTATGTACTCAGTAGTAGAAGTAGTACAGAAAAAAAATTTGTTGTATTTGTAGAGATATCAAGTTACAATACTTACCGGACCACTGTTTTGTTAGCAGACCCATTTTGCTCCTTGGTTTTTGTACGCAGTGTATGCAGATAAGACCTATCAAAGTGATAACTAGATTCATAAACGACCCTGGTGGAATTTTGAATTCACCTATACGTGAAACCTTTTGACAACATCAGAATGGAATTGGAAAATGAACATTGTAATGATGATCCGAAAATTGAATCGTTTCAAATGTGGCATGTGAAAAAAAAGACTAATCCGGAGGATAAACAGGTGGAAGATCAAAATCCATATTATGTGTCAGATCTTAGAAAGATTATGAATCTGCAAGAAGAAAAGAATTGGAAAGCAAAAGTTTTTAAAAATGTGAAACGATTTTCTTCTAAATAAAAAAATTTTACATTGAATTACAAATTCAATGTAAAAATTATTGGATGCAAGTTTCTTTGACGTTTCTAAAGGAAATTGAATGGTGTCACCTTTTTTGAGAATATTATGGTATTGTTTTGATTCTGATAGGATATTTTCAATGCATTGGGAAAATATTGAATATTTTCAACTTTTCCTGTAATCGGAATCGTATAAGTAATACTATTATTGTCTAATATATAATGAGTTTGACTGAAAGAAAGGTTTTTGCTACCGCGAATAGTTAATATACATTTACTGTGGAATTTAGAAGGTTGACAAATAAAAAATGGTAAATCTGTTTGTGGTGGTTGTTCTGTAAAGATATCTTCTGAAGAAATGGAAGAAGAATTGGTAAGAAAATGTTGGTTGAATTTGTTCAGTGGCATTTTGAATACTAAGACAAAAAAGTAAAACACCATATATTTATAAAATTATTGCACCTTCGCGTAACTCTTCAATGATTGAAATAATATCATTGTTGTGACCGGAAGTGTTGCCAGCTGCTTCAGAAGCAACTAGCAAACGCAATCTATCTACTAGTTCATTGTAGTCATCAAAATATCTATAATCAATAGGTTTATTATCATATCTCATCATCATTGAAATTTTACCTCCTCTTTTTGTCATATTTCTGGTGAGTACACCTCTAGATAAGGATGTTGGAATTGAACCAAATGTGGGAGTGACTACACCTCTGGATAGAGATGTTGGTATTGAACCAGATCTAGGACGAGTTTTTTGTAAATGAAGTTTTATAATGTGGAAATACTTGTCCTTGATATCTCCAGGAAATTTTCTAATTGGTAAATCAGCATTATTTTCACGACGATATGCATTACTTCTTTTTACAATATCCACATAATTTTCAGCGTCTTTTGTGGTGTAAGCTACGGGATTTTTCAGAAAAAGTAACTCGTAAAGACCTACCGTTCCTTTGTAAGTTATATTTTTCACATTTGCATTAGCTCCAATAAAACCAACTTCAGAGTCTCCTATATAAAATTTGTCTTCTATCGGATTACGGAAAAGCCCCAAGATATGATCGTATTTACTTTCAGTATCTTTTATCATGCCTTCGATATAATCTCTGGGTAGTGGTGCTTCGAATTGGTCCAAGTATTCCTGAAGAACGTCTGAATTTGTGATTGTATGATAGAATTGAGAAAGGGTATCATCAATAAATTGATCTTCTCTCGTTCTATCCGGTATTTCTCCCTCTTCATTGCGTGTTTCATATGTTTCTTCTTTTGTCAAAAATTTCGGTATTTCCGTTGGAGTTACCTGTTTAGGAGTGGGTGATAAAAATGTTAATTGACTATATGATTTTGGTGTATTTGTTGTCTCAATTTCTTCAAACTTTTCCAATTTCTCCGGTTTGATGGGTTTCGGTGCCGACGACGTCTCACCTAATGTGGAAACCAATTGAGTTAAAGATCGAGTAATGGGTTGATACGATTTTTCCAATCGAGTTTGTGATTTCACTGTGTTATCCTTTATAGTTTTATACTTTTTTCTTAGTGCATGTCTGGCTCGTACCAGTTGTTTTGCTAATTGAGGATCCATTTCAAAACTTCATCTTTATATATGAATGTATGTATCGAACCCTTTTCTATACCTACCCGAAGATAAATCACAATCTTTATCGATAACAAAAAAGTCAAATTTTTTTTTCCAACACGAAGATGCCACATCTTTAAAATTTTGAAAGTTCATGTCAATATTTGCATGATCATCATAGATATGCTTCAAATTAGTGATGTCTTGCCACTACTACCTACGATCAATCCACGCTTAGAATCACCACCAAAAAGTTTACCGTGTTTTTCTGTATTTTGTACAACATTTTAATCATAATTGTTGATGAGTAAAGAAATTTTTTGTTTTCGTAACTTCATTACGACTGAAGGTATATAAAGGTTTGAGTCGACATATATATATAGCAGATTAGAATGGTGAAATCCAAAAAAGCAACAAGAGCTCGTAACGTACACACAGGAAGAGGTTTTGTTAACTCATTAATAGATAAACTACCTTTTGAACTACATCTACCAAAATACAACTATTGTGGACGTAAGTGAATGAATTTTTTTAGAGCTCATAAATGTTTTTTCTCTTAATTTTTAGCGGGCACTAAATTACAACAATGATTAGAACGTGGGGATTCTGGTATTAATTCTTTGGATACCGCATGCAAAGAGCACGACATTGCATATTCCAAAAGTAAAATTTTTAGTGATAGACATCGAGCTGACGAAATATTGGAAAACAAAGCTTGGGAAAGAGTTGAAGCGAAAAACTCAAAACTTGGAGAAAAAGCAGATGCTTGGTTCATAACAACTGCAATGAAGGCTAAAGGTAAACTTGGTACGGGATTGAAGAAGAAAAAATCAATCACGGTGCAAAAAAAGCGAGTTATTTGTGCTCCCAAAAAAAGAGGATTCCTACCGTTTTTACTTCCATTATTAGGTGCTCTTGGGGCAGTGGCAGGTGGTGGTGCGGGTATTGCAAAAGCAGTAAATGATGCTAAAACTAATCGTGAACAATTAGCTGAACAAAAAAGACATAACCTAGCTCTCGAACAACGAAAATCAGGAAAAGGATATTATCTAAGACCGTACAAAGGATATGGTTTACGAAAGAAAAAATCAAAAAAGGATTTTCAACAACAACAATTATACTGGAAAAAAACGAGAAAATAAAATTACCCCGACGTATAATGTCTGATAGGGATCTAATCACGTATACAAAAATATTGAAAATTCCTCATTTCAGAGGTGTATTCATGCGTGATTCATCACCAATGGGAATTGCATCAAATGAATCTGGTATAGTGAATCTTGATGTACAACGAGAACCCGGTACCCATTGGACAGCATATTCAAAACGTAATAATGATGTCATCTATTTTGATAATTATGGTAATTTACCACCTCCAATTGAATTGGTGGAATATTTTAGAAGAAATGGTGATGTTATTATTGAATACAATTATGATTCAATACACAAATTCAATTCTTATCAGTGCGGACAATATTGTCTTAAATTTTTATATAATCAATATAACTAATAAATATTACTTCATTTGTTTTTGAAACCTCAGGCATGTCATATACGTTCATACTTAGTGGAGATTCATCAATTTTAAGTGATACTTTCAACCCACCATTATATCTGAACGAAAATGTTGAATATGAAATTGGATTGGTTAATTTTGATACATTCAATAATATACCAAATGTTAATGAAACAAACAATTTATTGGTATGGGGTGTCAATGATGAATTCAAATTCGAAATTCCCATAGGGTCTTATGAAATTGAAGAGATTATAAAAATTATAAAAGATGAAATGTTTAGAATAGGAGGAGGAGGAGAAGAGGAAGGTGAAGGAACCATCATACATATAACTACAGACCCGAAAAGATTCACAGATTCAATTAAATGCACTGATTGGATCAATTTCAGTATTGACCGTTCTATTGGAAATCTCTTGGGATTCGAAAAAACTAGACTTGAACCCAACAAGCAATACACTTCACTGAATAAAGTCAATATTTTGGCTGTTAATACAATTTGTATAGATTGTACCATTGCATTAGGATCATTTTTACATGGAGAACCTGTTCATCTGATTCATCAATTCTTTCCACAAGTTCCAAGTGGTTATAAAATAGTAGACCAACCTTTAACAATACTCTATTATCCTGTGAGCATCAAAACCATAAACAATATAACCGTGAGGGTGCTGGATCAAGATAGTAATTTGGTGAATTTTCGTGGTGAAACAATAACTCTTTGTTTACATCTCAGAAAAATTGAATAGATATGGTATTACAATTCCAACGATTACATCCATACAGAAACTATAAAAGACAACAGCGTCATTCAAAGAAGCCAGATGGTTTTTCAATGACAAAGAAAACGTTATTAACACCCGAAAATCGTCAATTTTCAAATTCTCTCGGCTTTTACGTTCTAGTGTAATGGATTTATTGAATGTAACAGGTGAACCCTTCAGTGATACAACCATTGAAGATTATCAATTTCACACTTATCAACCATATAATTCTGGAGCTCTCAACTATAATGATGAAGTTAGGATTTCCGTACAAGATTTAGATGCATACACACTTCCATGTAATAGCTTAATCTATATTGAAGGTAAAATATTAACGGATCAAAACAAAGTGCCAACCAAATTCCAATTCATCAATAATGGTATAGCTTATTCATTTAGAGAACTAAGGTACGAATTAAATGGTGTCGTAATAGATTCTGTTCGGAACGTTGGTCTAGTTTCCACATTGAAAAATTACTTATCGTTAAACGAAAATGAGAGTAAACTAATGGGGAATGGAGGATGGTTTCCAAAAGATAATGATAAACTTTTACTCGATGACAAAGGAAATTTTAATGTTTGCATACCATTAAAATTGTGGTCGGGATTTTTCGAAGATTATAGAAGAATTATAATGAATATGAGACAAGAATTGGTTCTCATTCGAGAAAAGGATGACATTGATGCTGTTATTGCAACCGATGATACGGAAAAACCAAAAATTCAAATCACAAAACTGTATTGGAACGTACCCTACATTACACCAAGTATTAACGAACAATTACGTTTGAATAGAATAGTTCGTAATAGTACAGAAATACCAATTGAATTTCGAAGTTGGAAATTGATAGAATATCCCACTCTGAATGATTCAACCCGTCACACTTGGTCTGTGAAAACTTCAACTCAATTAGAAAGTCCTCGACACATAATTGTTGCTTTTCAAGATGCTCGAAAAGGTCAGATTTTGAAAGACATGAGTAAAGTCAATCATTGTTACTTGACAAATATACTTGACAAATATGAATAGTGAGAGATTTCCCTATCAAGATTTAAATTTGGACTTCGATTCGAATCGATTTGCATCACTATATGAAATGTTTGCTAATTTTCAAGAAAGCTATCATCACATTCAAACAAATCAGCCTATATTCAACCCGAAAGAATTCAAAGACAAAGCTCCAATTATTCATATTGATTGTTCCCATCAAAAAGAAATCATTCAGAGCGGATCTGTAGTTTTGCGAATAGAATTTGAAACATCAAAATCTACAGGAAATAATGTGTCTGCATATTGTTTAATATTACATGAAAAAGAATTTTATTATAATCCATTGAATAAAATAGTGCGACAATGAGTGTAAGCCAGTCAGTCAGTTGATAATGATAGTTGAGTATAGATGCAGACTACTTCAATTCATACACCAGTTGACACAACTCAAGGCTGAAATTGAATATTTAAAGAAAAGAAAATTGGTTGAACGACAATTGGAAAATCTTCGAATATGAAATTAATTATCGATTTTCAAGGTTTCAAAGTAGAAAATAATAAATTTGTAGTAAAAGAATTAGCTTGTTACGATGATAAACACCGTATCAGTCATTACATATTCAAATCGCCATTTCCCTTCAACAATCTTCCATACGATCTGAAAAAACAAGCAACTTGGTTGATGAAAAACCACCATTACATAGATTGAAATGTAGGATTCACCCCTCTACATCAATTCGAAAATATTATACGATATCTAACCCAAGGTGCAGAAGTTGTGTATGTTAAAGGTAGAGAAAAATTCAACTCTATCAAGAAATATTGTAATTGCACGGTTTATGAATTGGATGAACATCCTGCACTGGAAAAAGAAGACCCCGTTTGCTTTTATCATAGTAATAATGAAAATAAATGTGTATGTGCCCTATCAAATTTATTCTTTTTGTATACAAATTTCATAATGAATGATGAATAAATATGTAATGAAACAAAAAATGGTTTCTTTATTACTAGTTTTGGAAATAGAATAATTATTCTACTTCCCCCCCCCCCAACCACTACTATCACCCCATACTACAAAACATTTTGAATATATAAAAAGATGAAAATATATGAATGAAATCAGTATACAATTGTATATTATGTTATATCTCTTGTACCAGCAGAGAATTAAGTTTTTAAACCAAGAAAAAAATGATTCAAGAAGCATGTTACTGTATTTATCCATTGAAGGATCATTGGCATCTAAATCGAAATTCACATCACTTCAGTGAATTCGAACTGGAAAAGTTTCCTATAAATTATTTGATTGAAAGAGCACAACCAATCGAACTCTTATATACATGGCATACATTGCCAAGAGATTACCGAAACAATTTCCATTTACAAGTGCAACTACCTTGTTTCATTCATTACAACCGACCTGAATGGCGCACCCACGCAGACGGTCCACCAACTTCACAATCAAGATGTCATTTATGTAAATTTGCTCTTGATCAATTGTAATTCAGAAATAAATGAAATAAAAAACGATATATATGTATCTTTTGTTTTTATTTTAATTTCTCAATATTTCATTTACATCACAAATGGGGAGGGTACATTTTTTATAAATAACAGTGATACATTAATCATCAATATCCTCGTTACAATAATCAATAAAACGATTGAATTTATGGTTGGTATCATGTAAATCCATATTACATTCATAACGTGTCTTGAGTCTAAACAAAAATTCCTCAAATTTATTTTGACACCACATAGAACTATTTTGATAAATGGAGTGGATATGACATGTTTGGTAAATTAAATGAAAATGGTCTCTAATCACATGTAAATTCAGAATAATATTATTCTTCTTCAAAATATGCAAAAGATACTTATAACAAGATCTACATAAGAATAAATTGTGACTTTTTATTCTATATCTATTAACCCATATACAATATTCAGGTTCTGGATATTTCAATTCCCAGTTACATTGACTAATAACTGCACTTCGTTCACTTGATGTGAAAACCATACTTTTGTATAACATATTGTTTGGAATGTGAGCATCATTGGTATTTGAACACTTTGAAATTCTCATCCATTTATAATAATTGAATTTTTGTACAATTTCCAAAGTTAGGCTCAAAGGCAATGATGGATTCGAGGTCTGATGAGATGTTTGCCTTTCAATGAAAAGTGTTATATCTTCTATATTTCTACAAATACTTTCAATACAAAGTTCCCTCGATTGCATATTGATTCCTGAAACAAAAATCTATTCGCTATAATGTCCCCATGGGAGTGTATTGAATGAATTGGGGATGATTCTTCGTTTATCGTCATGAGGACTGGGAGCAATTTTCGATTGTTTTATACTAAATACGTTGTGAGCATAGGAACGAATAGTGTGTTGTGATATAGTTTTGTTTTGAAACTCTTTCAGACAAGCAACATAATCTTCGAAAGTTATATTGTTTCTCATTACATATTTCTGTACTCCTTTAGATTTTTTTGTAATACCTAAATTATTGATTTCCAAATCTATTCGTTTCTTACTCATACCCCTTTTTGATAATTTTTTCTTCAATCGATCCTCATCTTTCTTAGTAACAAGAGTTTTGAAAGCATACATTTTTGAACGAAGACCAGCAAAATGCGTGATGATTTCACCATTTGTCTCATCTTTCATTAAAACAGGTACTTTTTTATTCACCAATGGAATATTGTACTCGTTATTTTTCTCATAATCAGACGTGTCGAATTTTTCAATATTTTTTTTCATTACATCTTTATAAACATCATTACAGTTCAATTCATAAATGAAACTATCCGTATCTGTGTACATTAACTTGCAACTATCTAATCCAAGTGAGGGCAACATGAAATCGTAATGGAAATCATACATACAAAGTTTAGAAATGTCCAAGATTGCCATACCAATGTAAAGGGGTTTATTGAAAATCAATTCGGCTTTCTTCAATTCAATTGCCATGAAATCTTCATCAAAAATTGTTCTACTATGGAAACGCGGACTAGCAATCAAATTTTTGGCTCCATAACGACCTTCATAAAAATTTACTAATTTAACAACTCTATGTAGTCTTATATTCTCCATTGTTTTCCCAAATACAGCGTTATTAGCTAATTTAAATTGATTTTTCTCAAAGCTGCTTGTAGCCATAGCCCTCAAACGAGTATTAAGTTCAATATATGGTCGCAACCATTCAGACTGTTTGAATTTCAATACCTTATGTGTCTTAGTTAAAATTAAACCGTTTGCCAATGCTTGTTTTAAATTTCTATAATGCAGAATGTACTCGTTTTTATTATGTAAATTAGCTATCAACTTTGGTAATTTTGAAGTGGGTGGAACTGAATGATCTGCACAAAATGGAAAGTCTTTGTGTAAGTCATGTATATTTCGAGGATATTTTAAATCAACTTGTAAAATATATCCCACCGGTGAATCATCTGGAATCATTGTAACATCAATATTTGTGTCAGCCCATTGGAAACCTCCAAAAGGTAATGGCTGAGACATCGCCCAACCATATAAGTTGTTAACATCAAGATACAAAAGAGTTTTAGTAGGTTTTGAGGGATCATAGTTTGGCATGTATTTATTGTTGGCCTCTGATAATCGATTACTACAAACCGAAATTCCACCTCTAATTGCTTTTTCTATAAACATGATCATATCGATATCTTTCACAATTTGTAATTTACCATAAGTTTTCAAAGCAGTTTCCCTGAAGTTTTCCATTACATCTGCAAGTACCAAAATATCAGTTTTCATATATAAATTACTATACTCTCTTAGACTTTCCATTTTGAATTCTTCCCACACATCTTGTGCATGAAGGTAGTCTCCTCTACACAATTCTACATCATTTAATTTGGGTGGAAGTTGAGAATCATTCAATTTTTCAATATTATCCAAATAATCATAAGGAAACACTCCTTTCCTAGTCAATAGTTTGAATGTTTCATCACCTAAATCTTTAAATTCAGACTTTAAATTTTGAAGATTGTTTATACACAAAGTGGATACGAGTTCATCAAGACTTGCACCCATAAATCTAAAAGAGTCTATAAATCTAAATTTTATTCTACTATCACAATCATTGAGAGTGAAGAAAATGTATTTTTCTTTGTTTAATGGAAGCACGCTCAGAGAACCTCGTTTGGCTAAATCTTTAATTATAAAGTGGGCATCATAATTTGACATATTATGACATATAACTGGTACAACGAAGAGTTTTTCAAAAGAAAGGTTGCACTCTTGATGCGCAAAGCCTCGGAACTGTCCCGTGAAGTGATTGTGGTCTCTAACGATAATATCATTAGTCTTGAATATTTTTTCACAAATGTGACAAGTTCCAAAATTTACAGTTTTTGGTTTTTCAATCATTGGTATGATATTGAGTATTTTGTCTCCCACAAACTGTGCTATATTCTTTATTTCAGTAGAAAACCATTCCATACAATCTTCACCTTCATAACTATTGAAATAAGAAAGAGAATCATCATAACAACAGTTTAGATAATAGCCCACTGAAAATGCTTTGTGTATTTGATATTTTGTAGTTGTTTGTGATAATTTGGAATTACATTTTTCTAAAATGGATTCAATATCAACATAAATCACAAAAGGTACTTTTTGTTTGTAAACATAATTCTTGAATTCTACAAAGTCATATTTCGGAAATGATATTCTACAATTGTTTTTCTTCTCACACAACACGTAATAATTCATCAGTTTTTCTTCACCCGAAAAATAATTGATGATGACTGCTAACTTGACTTCTTATCAGACGGGAAATATTTTTGATCCAGCAATAGTGAAACTTAATTTCAGTATCTTCATCATCTGGTATTGGTGCAACATCATCATTCATTTTGGGAAAATAATAATTTTGAATCAATAACAAATTAACATGATGTTCTAATTTACTTTGGGTTAACCTCACAGGCACTACTTCATAAAAAGAATTATTTTTGATAATATTCAATTCCAACGCATAAACATTCACAGAAATATTATTTAATCTATCAAACTTATTGATTTGATTTACTTTCATGGGCATTTCTAAACCTTCAGTATTTAATACAAGACTGTAATGTGGATAAGATGTTGTATATCGATAATTTCCTGTAGGGGGGTATAAAGCAGAAACTATACTCCAAAAAAAGCATGATTCATCATTATTTCGAATATTAATACACGCTTTTTTTCTCAAAATTTGTAATGGTAATTCAATGAACGAGGTTCCATTTCCAATTTCATATTTGTTTATAGCTACTTCTAATAGCAAGATTTTTTGTAATGCCCAACCGCTTGATTCTTCAGAAAACTCTGACAGTTTATTCAATATGTAATCAATAACATTTTCTCGAAACCACAATACTAGATCCGTTCCTTGATCTAGAACTACATTCGGTGTAACAAAATATTTTTGACTAATTATTTCCCCATCACTTGATTGTTTCACAAAATCACCCCAAAGAGTGGTATTTACTTTGAGAAATGGCATTGTCTTTAGAAATTTGTTAATGATTTTTTTTGAACAAACTGAATCCATCAGCCAAAAATGCTTTTATTTCTTTATGTTTCATGTTGATGATGACACCCGTCTTCACTCTGTTATTGAAACAAGAATTAACATCTTCCCAGCAAACCTTACGCTCCTTCTTTGAAACTACATTTTCACTTTTCGCTATAAGTAAACATCTCAATCGTTTCAATTGACTAATTTTCGTTATGATTTTACTTTTCTCGCCTACTTTGAGTTTTAATTTTTTCAGAGCTTCATTACACACTCTGATATGTTCATTTATCGCTTCGATTGCATATTTTTCAGCTGAATTTTCTTTGAATAATTTCAACGTTTCATCAATTTTAGATAATGTTCCCCTAAATTCATCCATAATGTATCACCTATTATTCATAAAAAAGTATCTCACCTTCACAATTCAACAATTTCAAATGATGCAGCAGGTAAATGTTTGCCAACGTCTTTGTTTCCTCTAAAAATGACTGCGTACTTCCCCTCTGAGAAATGGAATATGTATGGTTTATATTGGTCAAATACTCTCTTTGGTAAGAAAACTATGTTCTTCTCTAATTCTAAAAGAACTGTTTCACCGAACCTTGTTTTCACCAATTTAGCTGCGAAGACTTTCTGACGAGCATCCAACATTAAATCTTGTAATCTGATAACTGGTTTTGATGTGTCGCTTTCTATAAGAGATATAGAATTTAATGATTTCATATCCATCTGAAATAAAATATAATATCCTATATTTTTCGGGTGGTTGTGATTATGTATACAAGTAACTGAATTTTAAATTCATCTAATTCAGATGATGACCAATAATGTTTAATTCAAAAAATCATATCATTGAGATCAGAGAATGTGGATGGGAAAAACTCACCTTTGATTATTCTTGACAACAACACAGGTTAATCTGATGATTATTGTAACCAGGATAGTGATGATTAATGTATCACTGTTATTTATTTATATATATATATATATATATATATATATATATATATATATATATATATATATATATATATAATATATATATATATATATATATATATATATATATATATATATATATATATATATGGCTAATGTAATGAATAATTCATTCCACCATTCACCACACCTAATACAGTAAACAAACATTATTAGATCTGATATCAACATTATGAGATCACTTCAAATCAGTCTGAATAATGGAAGATTGATTATTATAATGAATAAAAGATTCTTTTTGGTAATTGAGCTTGAACATTCACAATATAAAGTAGTTTTCATAAACATTACTTATGATGTATTTCTGCTCCATAACTGTGTGTATTTTTTTATCATAGAATCCAAACTGAAGATACCGGGTCATACATCCAGGCTGATGCACAATAGCGTAGACATTCTTTTTGGTAATGGAGCTTGAAATTCACAATAGAGACTAAATTTCATAAACAATTCTTATGATGCATTCAAACCACATTTTTTCTTCTTAAAATCCAAACTGATTCTAATAACATACAAAAAATAGGCTAGGATGTTCACAATGAGGAACCCCATGGGACACTAAGGTACGGGGTCCCCGATCCGGACCGATGCACAATTGCGTATCCGAAATTTGCTTATAGCGTATCAAAATGTTGCTCAGATGTTAACCGTGGGTGTGCTACACACATTTGATATGCTACACGTGACGATGCGACTATTATTAGTGAAGATACAACCTAGTGCCCTATTGGCATCGTCTTTTTTTCTATTTTTCTTTGTCAATGAATTCTGCAATCGTTTTCCTTTCATTTGATGTACTATACGTTTAGATTCAACTATTATCAGCGAAGATACAACCTAGTGCCCTATTGGCATCGTCTTTTTTTTATTTTTTTTTTGTCAATGAATTCTGCAATCGTTTTCCTTTCATTTGATGTACTATACGTTGAGATCCAACTATTATTAGCGAAGATACAACCTAGTGCCCTATTGGCATCGTTTTTTTTTAATTTTTCTCTGTCAATGAATTCTGCAATCGTTTTCCTTTCATTTGATGTACTATACGTTGAGATCCAACTATTATTAGCGAAGATACAACCTAGTGCCCTATTGACATCGTCTTTTTTTCTATTTTTCTTTGTCAATGAATTCTGCAATCGTTTTCCTTTCATTTGATGTACTATACGTTGAGATCCAACTATTATTAGCGAAGATACAACCTAGTGCCCTATTGGCATCGTCTTTTTTTATTTTTTTTCTGTCAATGAATTCTGCAGTCGTTTTCTTTTCATTTGATGTACTATACGTTGAGATCCAACTATTATTAGCGAAGATACAACCTAGTGTCTTATTGGCATCGTCTTTCTTTCAATCAAAATTATGCTCAGATGTCAACCGTGGGTGTGTGGTGGCGGATACCACAATCTCGATTAATTCACAATAACTTCGGACTTAGCAAAATTCGCAACAACTTAGAATGCCCCTTGTTATACTACTTCCATATTCACATTATCGTATGCCCCTTGTATATCTGAAAATAATGCTGATATGGAACTTCAACAGATTTGCAACTGCTTCCTGAGTACATTTGTTTTCCTGAAGCCATATTGATTATGCGGAATGAGTTTGTTCGATTCTAACCATCTTTCGATTTTGTTTTTTATAAGTCTTTCATATGTTTTCATGACGCATGAAGCAAGAGTGATTGGTCTATAAGAGTCGACTTGATTCTCTGGTTTTTTTGGTTTGAGTATAGGTACCACTATATACTCGTGCCATTCCTAAGGGATTTCTATTTGCTCACTCCATATTCTATTAAAAATAGATGGTAATTTCTGTTTCATTTCAATTGGCATTTCCGCAATCATGGAATAATGAATGTTATCCTTTCCTGGAGCTGTATAGTTATGTTGACGAAGATCTATATTGGATTCCACGAGAGTGAATGGTTTCTGTAATTCGTTGTTTATATGGCTTTCATCAAATTCTATCAAGGGATTCACCCAGGCTGGTGCAATTTTGTTATGACATTCTTTTATCCACCCTTCTTCGACTATTGGATTTCTATCACTTTGTTTCCAGTTTTTGAACCTATTAACTCCATTCCATATTTCTTTCATATTATTATTTCTGTTTAGCGATTAACAAAAATGTTTCCAGCTGTCTTGTTTCGCTTTATTTGTTATTTTTTTCACCATCGCATCTTGCTTTTTGTAGTTACTGAAATTTTCAATACACGGTTTATCTCTGTATTTGATAATTAATGTGAAATTAGCCACAGTTTTCTTGCTGCACTTTCTGACGTAGGGAATATTTTATGAGGGATAGAGAAGCAAACGCGAGCGGTGTTGTCAGACTTTCTACTTTCTCAGTTACTGATGATTGAAGTCCTTCCGGTGTGTAATATTATCCTACGGGAACATCATGTGTTTGTTCTATACAATGCTCAACATAAAGTCATACTCTAACTACAATCAATCCTGTAATCTACCCAGAATATTTCGAATGTCAAAAATTCTTATATTTCACGAAAAGGAAGACATATAAAAGGTTATATATATACCGGGTCAAAACAATTTGTTTGACCGCAAAAGGCGAGAAAAAATAAGTTCTCGACGCGATCATCACTGAACTATCAGAAATATTTCGAGTGCCAAAAATTCTTGAAATTCACAAAAATAAAGACATACAGATGAATTTATATATAGGGTCTAAACAATTTGTTTGTTTTATTAATAAAAAAGTTCTTATGCATTTATTTGCTTGGGCGTAATAGGCGAGGAAAAAATAATGTCTGAATAAACTTCAAGCAAAGTATCCGAAATATTTCGAGCGCCAGAAATCAGTAGGCTTTGTAGGAAAGAAGATATATAGAAAGTCTACATACAGAGTCAGATCAATTTGTTTGGCCGTAATAAGCGAACAGAAAAATAATGTCTGACAAAACTTCAAGCAAAGTACCCGAAATATTCCGAGTGCCAAAAATAAGTAGGCTTCATAGGAAAGGAGACATATGGGAAATCATATATACCGGGTCAAATCAATTTGTTTGGCCGTAATAGGCGAAGAAAAAAATTATGTCCGACATCATTTCAAGTAATATTCTCGAAATATTTCGAGTTTCAAAAACTATTGAGCTATCGATAGAAAAATGAAATGAATCCTCGTACTATGATTACTCGAAAACTGAAAGCGTTGCCACAAAACAAAAAATACTATTGGAAATACCATAAAAAATAACGAATTATTCCGTCATCCAATCCTTTTGGACCCCCGTCGGTATATCGATAGAAAAATTAAATATATTCTCGTACTATAATTACTCGAAAACTGAAAGCGTTGCCACAAAACAAAAAATACCATTCGAAACACCATAAAAAATAACGAATAATTCCGTTATTCAAATCTTTTGGACCCCCGTCGGTATATCGACAGAAAAATTAAATATATCCTCGTACTATAATTACACGAAAACTGATAGCGTTGTCACGAAACAAAAAATACTATTGAAAAGACCATGAAATATAACGAATAATTCCGTTATCCAATTCTTTTGGAACCCAGTCAGTATATCGACAGAAAAATTTAATATATCATCGTACTATAATTACTCGAAAACTGAAAGCGTTGCCACAAAACAAAAAATACTATTGAGAAGACCATAAGAAACAAAGAATAATTTCGTTATCCAATCCTTTTGGACCCCCGTTGGTATATCGATAGAAAAATGAAATATATTCTCGTACTATAAGCACTCGAAAACTGAAGGCAAGGCCAAGAAACAAAAAATATTCTTGAAAATTTCACAAAAAACTCAACTATACGCAAGAAAGTGCAGAGATTTCTTTATTTTTATATGTTGCCGTATTTGGCAAATGTCACTAAACACCCATCAATATACATATGGAGGAGCGAAAATTATATCAATATAATGAGCAACGGATTAGTAGAAGACTGCGAATTCTACAAAGATATTGGAAAAACTTATATTATAGCAGAATTCGAGAGATTTGATACGATAGTCAAAGAAGTAACCAGCGGAGACTTTCAAATCCTCTCAACGAAACAGTGGTTAACAAATATTTTAATGGGCATATCTTTGAACATTCTGAATTCAGAAATGATGCAATATCAAATTGTTCCATGTTTATTGGCTACTCGTATTTTTTTGTTCGCTTCTGGTGAGAATCATACTGATATTCAAAATTTTCAAATAAATAGTAATAAAATTGTCCTACCTGTTTCACAAAATTATTCAGACGTTACTCCTAAACCACAACTACATCATTTTTGCCTTTCCGTTGTGGACTTTTCAAAAAAAGAATTTACATATTTAAATCCACTAGGAACTACTGCTAAAGAGGCAAATTTATATTTGAATAAATTCATGAAATATTTGAAGTTTCATAACGATTTGAACGACGAGTTGATAAATATCGAAAATTGGTCTTGTAAGCTATTAAATCACGATTTATAAAAGGATGGTTTCAGTTGTGGTCCCTTCATTTTATATTTTTTCGACAATATAGTCAACGAGAGATCACATAGACATAATAAAATATAGAAATAACACAGAAAATGTTATAATTAGGTCGTCCAACGACATGTCTAAAAAATGTTTATTTTGCGGAAGATTTATGATATTTGATGACAATTGTATTCAAAAATGTATAAATTGTAATAGAACATGCCACAAATCTTGCCTTCCAGTACAAAAAACAGAATCAGATAAAACTGGATTAGTTTGCGAGAATATATTTCATTTTTCTGTCGATATACCGACGGGGGTCCAAAAGGATTGGAAAAAGAAATTATTCGTTATTTCCTATAGTCTTCTCAATAGTATTTTTGTTTTGTGACAACGCTTTCAGTTTTCGAGTAATGATAATACGATGATATATTTAATTTTTCTATCGATATACCGACGGGGGTCCAAAAGATTTGGATAACGGAATTATTCGTTATTTCTCATGGTCTTCTCAATGGTATTTTCTGTTTTGTGGCAACGCTTTCAGTTTTCGAGTAATTATAGTACGAGAATATACTTCATTTTTCTATCGATATACCGACAGGGGTCCAAAAGGATTGGATAACGGAGTTATTCGTTATTTCTTATGATCTTTCCAATGGTATTTTTTGTATCGTGGCAACGCTTTCAGATTTTGAGTAATTATAGTACGAGGATATGTTTAATTTTTATGACGATATATCGACGGGGGTCCAAAAGGATTGGATAACGGGATTATTCGTTATTTTCTATGGTCTTTCGAATGGTATTTTTGTTTTGTGGCAACGCTTTCAGTTTTCGAGTACTCATAGTACGAGGATATATTTCTTTTTTCTATCGATATACCGACGGGGGTCCAAAAGGATTAGATAACGGAATTATACATTATTTTTTATGGTCTTACCAATAGTATTTTTTGTTTCGTAGCAACGCTTTCAGTTTTCGAGTAATTATAGTACGAAAATATATTTAATTTTTCTATCGATATACCGACGGAGGTCCAGAAGAATTGGATAACGGAATTATTTGTTATTTTTCATGGTCTTCCCAAGAGTATTTTTTGTTTTGTGGAACGCTTTCAGTTTTCGAGTAATTATAGTACGAGAATATATTTCATTTTTCTATCGATATACCGCCGGTGGTCCAGAAGGATTGGATAACGGAGTTATTCGTTATTTCCTATGATCTTTCCAATGGTATTTCTTGTATCGTGGCAACGCTTTCAGATTTCGAATAATTATAGTACGAAAATATATTCAATTTTTCTATCGATATACCGACGGAGGTCCAAAAGGATTGGATAACGGGATTATTTGTAATTCTTCATGGTCTTCCTCAATAGTTTTTTTCTCATGGCAACGCTTACAGTTTTCGAGTAATCATAGTATGAGGATATATTTCATTTTTCTATCGATATACCGACGGTGGTCCAAAGGGATTGGATAACGGAGTTATTCGTTATTTTTTATGGTCTTTCCAATGGTATTTTTTGTATCGTGGTAGTACGAGGATATATTACATTTTTCTGTCGATATACCGACGGTGGTCAAAAAGGATTAGATAACGGAGTTATTCGTTATTTCCTATGATCTTTCCAATGGTATTTTTTGTATCGTGGCAACGCTTTCAGATTTCGAATAATTATAGTACGAAAATATATTCAATTTTTCTATCGATATACCGACGGAGGTCCAAAAGAATTGGATAACGGGATTATTTGTAATTCTTCATGGTCTTCCCAATAGTATTTTTGTTTTTTGGCAACGCTTACAGTTTTCGAGTAATCATAGTACGAGGATATATTTCATTTTTCTATCGATATACCGACGGTGGTCCAAAAGGATTGGATAACGGAGTTATTCGTTATTTTTTATGGTCTTTCCAATGGTATTTTTTGTATCGTGGCAACGCTTCAAGACTGCGAGTAATTATGAAACGAGGATATATTTAATTGTTCTATCGATATGCCGACGGGTGTTCAAAAGGATTGGATAACGGAATTGTCCGTTATTTCTTATGATCTTCTCAATAGTATTTTTTGTTTTGTAGCAACGCTTTCAGTTTTCGAGTAATTAAAGTACGAGAATATATTTCATTTTTCTATCGATATACCGACGGGGTCCAAAAGGATTGGATAACGAAATTATTCGTTATTTCTTATAATCTTTTCAATATCATTTTCGTTTCGTGGCAACGCTTTCAGATTTCTAGTAATTATAGTACGATGATATATTCAATTTTTCTGTCGATATACCGACGGGGATCCAAAAAGATTGGATAATGGAATTATTCGTTATTTCTTATGGTCTTCTCAATAGTATTTGATGTTTTGTGGCAACGCTTTCAGTTTATGACTAATTATAGTACGAGAATATATTTAATTTTTCCATCGATATACCGACGGGGGTCCAAAAGAATTGGATAACGAAATTATTCGTTATTTCTTATAATCTTTTCAATATTATTTTCGTTTTGTGGCAACGCTTTCAGTTTTCTAGTAATTATAGTACGATGATATATTTAATTTTTCTGTCGATATACCGACGGGGGTCCAAAAAGATTGGATAATGGAATTATTCGTTATTTCTTATGGTGTTCTCAATAGTATTTCATGTTTTGTGGCAACGCTTTCAGTTTTCGAGTAATTATAGTACGAGAATATATTTCATTTTTCTATCGATATACCGACGGGGGTCCAAAAGGATTGGATAACGGAAATATTCGTTATTTTTTATAGTATTTTCAACAGCATTTCTTGTTTCGTGGCAACGCTTTCAGTTTTCGAGTAATTATAGTACGAGAATATATTTCATTTTTTTATCGATATACCGACGGGGGACCAAAAGGATTGGATAACGGAATTTTTCCTTATTTCTCATGGTCTCCTCAATAGTATCTTCTTTTTCGTGGCAACGCTTTCAGGTTTCGAGTAATTATAGTACGAGAATATATTTCATTTTTCTATCGATATACCGACGGGGGTCCAAAAGTATTGGATAACGGAGTTATTCGTTATCTCTTATGGTCTTTCCAATGGTATTTTTTGTATCGTGGCAACGCTTTCAGATTTCGAGTGATTATAGTACGAGGATATATTTAATTTTTCTATCGATATGCCGACGTGGGTTCAAAAGGATTGGATAACGGAATTAACCGTTATTTCTTATGGTCTTCTCAAGGGTATTTTTTGTTTTGTGGCAACGTTTTCAGTTTTTGAGTAATTATAGTACGAGAATATATTCCATTTTTCTATCGATATACCGACGGTGGTCCAAAAGAATTGGATAACAGAGTTATCCGTTATTTCTTATGGTCTTCTCAAGGGTATTTTTTGTATCGTGGCAACGCTCTCAGATTTCGAGTGATTATAGTACGAGGATATATTTAATTTTTCTGTCGATATACCGACGGGGTCCAAAAGAATTGGATAACGAAATTATTCATTATTTATAGTCTTTCGAATAGAATTTTTTGTATTGTGGCAACGCTTTCAGTTTTCGAGTAATCATAGTACGAGGATATATTTCATTTTTCTATCGATATACCGACGGGAGTCCAAAAGGATTGGATAACGAAATTATTCGTTATTTCTTATGGTCTTCTCGATAGTATGTTTTGTTGTGTGGCAACGCTTTCAGTTTTCGAGTAATTATAGTACGATGACATATTTAATTTTCCTGACGATATACCGACGGGGGTACAAAAGGATCGAATAACGGAATTATTCGTTATTTTTCATGGTTTTTCCAACAGACTTTCTTGTTTCGTGGCAACGCTTTCAGTTTTCGAGTAATTATAGTACGAGAATCAATTTCATTATTCTATCGATATACCGACGGGGGTCCAAAAGGATTGGATAACGGAATTTTTCGTTATTTCTCATGGTCTCCTCAATAGTTTTTTTCTCATGGCAACGCTTTCAGGTTTCGAGTAATTATAGTACGAGAATATATTTAATTTTTCTATCGATATACCGGCGGGGGTCCAAAAGAATTGGATAACGGAATTATTCGTTATTTCTCATGGTCTTCTCGATAGTATTTTCTGTTTCGTGGCAACGCTTTCAGATTTCGAGTAATTATAGTACGAGCATATATTTCATTTTTCTATCGATATACCGATGGGGTCCAGAAGTATTGGATAACGGAGTTATTGGTTATCTCTTATGGTCTTTCCAATGGTATTTTTTGTATCGTGGCAACGCTTTCAGATTACGAGTAATTATAGTACGAGGATATATTTAATTTTTCTGTCGATATACCGACTGGGGCCAAAAAAAATCGGATACCAGGATTATTCGTTATTTTGCATTGTCTTTCTAATAGTATTTTTTGTTTTGTGGCAACGCTTTCAGTTTTCGAGTAATCATAGTACGACGATATATTTCTTTTTTTTTAACGATATACCGACGGGGGTCCAAAAGGATTGGATAACTGAATTATACGTTATTTTTTATGGTCTCTTCAACATAATATTTTGTTTCGTGTCAACGCCTTCAGTTTTCGAGTAATTATATTACGAGAATATATTTCATTTTTCTATCGATATACCGACAGGGGCCCAAAAGTATTGTATAACGAAATTATTCGTTATTTCTCATGGTCTTTTCAATGGTATTTTTTGTTTCGTGGCAACGCTTTCAGTTTTCGGGTAATTATAGTTCGAGGATATATTTAATTTTTCTATCGATAGCTCAATAGTTTTTGAAACTCGAAATATTTCGAGAATCTTACTTGAAATGTTGTCGGACATAATTTTTTTCTTCGCTCATTACGGCCAAACAAATTGATTTGACCCTGTATATATGATTTTCCATATGTCTCCTTTCCTACGAAGCCTACTTATTTTTGGCGCTCGGAATATTTCGGGTACTTTGCTTGAAGTTTTGTCAGACATTATTTTTCTCTTCACTTATTACGGCTAAACAAATTGATTTGACTCTGTATATATGACTTTCTATATATCTTCTTTCCTACAAAGCCTACTAATTTTTGGCACTCGAAATATTTCGGATACTTTGCTTGAAGTTTTTTCAGACATTATGTTTTCCTCGCCTATTACGGATAAACAAATTGTTTAGACCATGTATATAATTTCATCTGTATGTCTTCATTTTTGTGAATTTCAAGAATTTTTGGCACTCGAAATATTTCTGATACTTCAGTGATGATCGCGTCGAGAAATTATTTTTCCTCGCCTATTGCGGTCAAATAAATTGTTTTGACCCGGTATGTATACCGGGTCAAATGTATATGATTTTTTGTATGTCTTCCTTTTTGTGAAATATAAGAATTTTTGACATTCGAAATATTTTGGGTAGATTACAGGATTTATTGTAGTTAGAGTATGACTTTATGTTGAGCATTGTATAGAACAAACACATGATGTTCCCGTAGGAATATGTTACACACCGGAAGGACTTCAATCATCAGTAACTGGGAAAGTTGAATGTCTGACAACGCCGCTCGCGTTTGCTCCTCTATCCCACATAAAATATTCCCTACGTCAGAAAGTGTGGCCAGAAAACTATGGCTAACTTCACATTAATTATTTGATATACAGTTCTTTCCTTTTCTTGCATGCCCTATAACATTCATCATTCCACCAGATTTTACCAGTTTTCTTCTTTGATTTATCTTTGTCGGGGTATTTGGGTATATATTTTTCTGCGGCTTTATTCATTTCGTTTATCAGCTCTTGGTAATTCATCTCCTCTCCTTCTGTTTGTTCAAAATTGTTTGTATATTTTTCTCGGTGTGCCTTTCGAAGGTTCCATATTTTGTGTGTTCTATTCCAACATTTTTAATGAAGATTGGTAGGTGATTCGATCCTTGGGGATCTGTACTTGTAGTCCAGGTAAAATATTGAGATATTTCCGGTGAACATAATGTGATATCTATTGCACTTCTTCTCTGGTTCAGATATGATACTAAGGTTGGTTCTCCATTGTTCAGGTATATTAGGTTGGTTTCCTCTAGGGATTACAAAAGATTTTGGCCATATGAGTCCTTAACTCCACTACCGAATGCTGTATGGTGTGAATTGAAATCTCCTTCTATCAGACATGGATTCGGTACGTTATCAAAAAACTGAATCCATTCTTGTTTTGAAATCATAGTTTCAGGTTTAACATATAGTGACAATATAGTTATGTTACCGATATTGCCCAATTGAACTCTCACACACACGGCAAGAAATGAAGTAATATTGGCTGGTATTTGTTCATAATGAATATTTTCTTCAATCAAAATAGCTACTCCTGCTTTATCATCACCTCGGTCCAATCAAACTACATTATAATCAGAGAAATTATACTGAGTATTTGGTTTGAACGAAGTTTCCGAAAGTAGTGCAAAATAAATATCATTTTGATCAAGCAGATGTTCTAAATTGTTTTTATTTGCTACTGCTGAACGACAATTCCATTGACAAAAATTTAATTCTTTCTTTAATTTATCGAATGTTGAATATTTGTATTATTCATTCCGATTTTTATCACTTTTAGAACATCTGCTTCATCAACCTCGAAAGAGTTTTTTCCTTCATTGTTCTCATTATTGAACTAACCAACACACATTTCACTAAATCCTTTTCTGTGATATTTCCTATAGTACTTATTACTTATAGTAAATTATTTTTATACTGGGATTTTTCTAAAATTCCTCCAACTGTTCTTGGTATTTCAATTGGTGGAATAATTTCTCTATGAGCCATTCGAGTATTAATTTCTGTTAATGAATACCTAGGTCGTTTTGCCCTGTTCTGAAAAAGTGACCTTGATGGTCCCGCATTGGCTTCCGTCTCTATTTTTTAAAATTTTCCGCTAACGGCATTTGCATAACTCTGTTTAGGATTTTTTTTTTGCCGCATCGTTATAGTTTATATTTAGTTTAGTTTAGTTCCATCGTTGTAGCTTTTATGGATTTTTGTCTTTCGAACTCTGGACAAATTTTCATTTCATAAGGCAGATGTTCTCCATTACAATGCAAACAATTGATTTTTGTTAAACTTTGACATTCTGTACTCAAATGATTACCACATCTGCAGCATTTTGGCTTGCATTTACACTGTTTGCCAATATGTCCGTAACGATAACAATTATAACAAAGTAAAACTTTTTGGACGTACTGGTAGACGGTTGCCACTACTTCATTGATATGAATTTATTTAGGGAGCTTCTGTGTTTTGAATGTTACCAAAAGGGTTTGAGTAGGTACGTAATTCATCTTTCCATTTTCGTCTATCACTTTTCGATTGAATCGTTTGATATTTTCAACTTCAAGACTGTCGTACCGATCTAGGGATTTGATTTTACTCTTAACTTTCTCCTCTGTGTAATCTATAGGTATTCCTTCAAGAGGAATCCATACCCACTTTGAAACGATTTTACTTACAATTTCACGAAAAAATATTTGATTTTCATGCAGCTTACACCGATCGCTTCGAAAAAATATTCTTGAGATGGGTAACAATTGTTTCTCGATTTTTCTTCAATAAAAAAAAATCTTTACTTGATTGTTTATAAATAATGGAAAATGGGAGTTTCCCTCCAGTGAATATATGTTTTAAAAATTCGGTACATTTCCAAATCATTACATTTTCAAATTAAACCATTGAGAAGTAAAATAGAAAATGCATTTTCGGCATCCAGTTCATGGCGCCCTCTAATCATCCGAGAATTCGTTTTCCGAGATTGCAATTGCAAACCACCCCGAACCCACAGGCGTACGGAATCTTCCGCAGACATATTACGTTCACTGTATCAGTGTGAGTTTGTATTTATACGAATTATGTTATTACGTTCCGGTAAATATATACTTTTTGGTTCTTTTGTGATCATGGGAAAGATAAAAGGCAGGCTAGGCGTTGCGGAGGGAAAACGATTGTTCGCAAGTGAGAAAAGACGTAGTCGTAGAAATATCGGAAAGAAATCATTGATGACAAGGTAAGTGTTTCTGACTATTCAAATAATTAGTTTCATCACACCATTTTGAGCAACGATGATTAAGGCAAATTTATTGGAATTCAACTTCGCATGCAATTTTTTCTTATATGACAAAACGAGTAATCATGCCCGATTCTCCATTCATAGAAGAAAAAAATCGCGTTCTTTTCATATGAACGTCTCTAGATCCATGGTTTATTGGGCTACAGGTTGTCGAAGTTTCATTTATTGATAAATTATATTTGAACTTTTCGGTTATCTCTCAAAAATAGTTTTTATTATAAAGAGTCATACATATTGTATGAATGTTCACTATTCATTTATCCTACGACCAAGCACATATAATTGAAGTATTAATATGAAATTTTAGGAAAGGAAACTTTTTGATAATGCTATTATTTTCATTTTGGTATATATTTCCTTTAAATTTATAATTTCCTTTCGTTCATAGGATTTCCGGAAACAATTCATAACTTAACGTTTTTCAGGTATTCCCAGAGAAATTTTTTGAAAACCTTTTGAAGGGAATTGTAATACCTTTTTATTTTCTGTATAAAATTTCTGAAAAAATATGTCCTTAAATAATTGGTTATTAAGAGGTATGACTGAACGGACATATCCGATACGATACTTTCCAATGAATAGCTCTTATGTTACGCCATTTTTTTTGCTCACTTAACCAAAACTCTGTCTTATACTGTTTTGACCCACAATTGTTTTATCGTGAGTATGAATGCTCAATGCACACAAGAACTACAATAACTCTTGTGAAAAGATAGGATAATAAAAATAACTAGCTAGATTTACTGTAGACAAGACAAGATTTAATTCTAACTGTACTGTTAAAAGGTTTGAAACGTAATGAATGAATTTTACAAAATGGCCATGTTCCACATCGGCAGTTAGAGAAGGGATTTCAGATTGTAGGAATAAACAAAGGTTTATATTAACATAGGTAGGAGAGATTATAATAGCGGGTAATTCCCAAGATAAGGGATACAAGGAACAATTAAAAAATTAAAAATGTACGGGTTGCTTGAGAAAATATATTTGGGAATATTGCTAATTTTATTAGCATAAGTGGATTAGAAAGACCCAGGGGAAAACCCCGATTATGAATAATGAAAAATTAAATGACTCAAACAAGATTAGTTAGCAATACATAAAATAAAAATAATGCCATGAAACAGTCTGTTTTGTTGTACAAATTTTAGAGCTGGCAACTCTAGGCTAAATACTAAAAAAATTAAGATTCACTTCTGAAAACATAATAATTTCGATAGCAAGCTTTTGAGATCGAACATCTACCATTTCAGATATCCCCATGTTGGTCTTGGCCTCATCGAGTATGTAGTATTCGAAACCTATCAATTTGTAGATTATCATTATTATATTAGTTACTTTTCGTCGTAGGTTGTAGAAAGATCATTATTTCGTTTTTTGTAGGACAAAGTCAACTACTGACAATTCTAAAAAGAGTGAAGAGTTCATTTCCACTTTTCCAACATCTGTTCAAGTTTCGGAAAGGTAATCCATTATTCCCATGAAACATACATAGTACTTCCTTGTGGATACATCAGCAGAATAATGAAACATTTGTCTTTCAGTGATAATATCAGTGATGATGTTCAGTCAATGTGTAGCAAATATCTCTCTGCCGTAGCCTCACCCTTTCAAAATGTGGAAACGACTGATAAGATTACCCAAAGGTAGAAATATATTCATTCTGATCTATCTGGTATGAACTTATATTTTATTTTTTCAGGTCTTGTATAGGCATATCTCTGCAGGGGCGACGTTTGACAGATATCGGATATTTATTTATTTCTGCAATTAGCATAAATATCTAAGCACCCACCATTCGATTGTACATTGAGTGATATGTATCCAATTCATGAATATAAAATGGGTTTGAAAACCAAAGTTAGTATGCAAAATGTGCAATATCAAAAAAACATTTATCTTATAGAAGAAACCGACGGAGGAATGGACATAAATAGCATTTTAACGTTGGCCACAGTTTCAACCGGAAATGGCTACTCTACAGTAAATGAGATGCTCTTTGGTTTAAATGTACCGTTCATGAGTAACTCTAATTATCAGCAACACCACGAAAATGTAGCTGATATCATTGAAGAGACTGCTTGGAAGGTCATGGAGGAAGCAGGTCAAGAAGAGGCTCGAATAGCTCAAGATTTAGGAGAGGTGGGTGATTTTCTCCTACAAAGTACAGATTATATTTTGACCTTTTACAGTGCTTTTCTTTAATCTGTCTTCTTCCCTCTTATTTTTTGAACGAATTCAATTAGGAAATTGAAATGTGGAATGAAGTGTTAGTTTTCTGATTTTAGTGTCAGGTAAATAAAAAATCTGCAATTTTATGTTGGGTAAATAATCTGAAAATATACCTTTGAAATTAGGTGAAGTAAGCCCGCCCACCTCAGATGGAGAAGTGTTTTTTCCGTGCAACTTCATTTTTATTTGTGCAATGAAATGAAGATAATAATCAAAATTCAATTAACACATAGAAAGCAAAGTATTTAAAAAAATTTGCCAGTACCTCTGCCCTCCAGGCCTAAGGAAACTAGTCGTAGGCACTAGTCGAAGAAAACTACGCACCTCAATAAAATCTGCTAGGATGTCCAGGATTAGAGAAAAAACTTCTTTGGCCCAAAAAGTTGCAAACTTAGGCATAGGCCTCAAGAATATTCCATCACATTTATTCGGACAGCATGAAAAAATGTCAGGAGATAGCATATTTCAAGTGTTCTGTAAGGTTAAATGAAGTTGATCATATCCTCAGCATGAGAGCGTGTGGTCTATTGGACGATATTGAAGTTTGTATCAACCGCTTAGTTTTAAATGCAACCATTGATAGCGGATCTGGATACCAATATCGCTGAACAATACAATGGCATCATCTGCAAATATGTTGGAGAAAATGGAATTAACTATTCCCGTTGTAAAGCTGCTGCTATATCATTCAATTCTACCGGGAACTATTATAATGTTCTTGGAAAACGCAAAGATCTGTTTTATACTGAAAGATATGTAGAAAAGATCAAAAGGAGACGTGAACTTCAGAAAATCAGGAGACGCAAGAATAAAAACTTTCCAGAACTAAGAACTAAAAGGAGCATGCTCTACCATATGAGGATTATGGCCCGGATGCTTATCCTGATCCAGATTTACCTACTGATCTCAACAATCTCACAATATGTGATATCGAAACGAAATAATTGGTTTTTATTCATATTTTATCTGCCTTCAACAATTTAACCTTATTTTTTTAAAAACTTTGTGATCATAAATATTGAAGTTTTAGGTTAAGCAAATTGTGAATAATTTTTATTTCATGCTGCATAAAAAATAACAAAATCATTAGGCATTTTTTTTTAGATTGTTAAGGACGATTTATTTTGGACGAATGATATGAAACCAAAATTAGAGATTTTTTACATGGCTTGCCTCTTGCCCGAACTAATAGATCCTAGATACCTAAGGAAATTGGAAATTAGCAATCCACCACGACAGTAAACATACAGAAATGAATTTCGTTCAATAAAACATACTAATGAAAAAACGTTAGCTGCGTATTAATCCTCACAAAATACATTCGACATCATATTTTTGATACCTAAATAAATACATTTCAAATTGCTTTCAATTTTTTTCGTCTTTAGACAAAAAACAGCATATCTACTTCTCGACTGTCTGCCATAACAATACAGTTTTCAAACAATCGAACATGTATTTATCGATAGAAATATGGTTACCTAGGTATTTATCCGTGAATAAGGCAAGTATCTAGATAAAACCCTGACCTTCGACTATGTGCGTTTATTGTAATATGTAACATAAAGGCGGAGATTGCGCGACGACGTGCTCGCCCGTTTCCGTAGTGAAATCGTCAGTAAATTGGGAGATGTGCCATTTGAAACGTTGTCTTTGATCATCTCACTTGCATATTTTGGAACACGCCCACCGATCCGCTCGAAATTTTGAGGTTAATGCATTTTCACAACCCGAGTGCAGGTGTTCATTCCTCTCTATCTATAAATCAATAATTCTGGTAGGTATGATTTAATTTTTTTTTCTTTGAACACTTCAGATTCATGCGCTTCTAAAAGATAATTTGCACTATTAAAGTCTTTGAAATTTATTCGTACTCGACTTCTACCAACCTAATCAATATTTTTAATTTTTTTATCTAACAATGGCCAAGTATTCAAAACAATCCCGCCAATTTTCATAGGATTTATACGCGATTCATCCGTACTCTCTATATATACTTGATACGGACCTGTATTCATATGAACATAGCGTAAATTTTCTATTTCTTTACTTATCGTTGGTTGTTGATGTTTTTTCACGTGTACTCTGAATTCCATCAATATTATCTACTGTTTCCCAATCGGCTACTAATTGTTCACCAAAATTTTTTCAAAATCTTTGTTATCTAGATGGAACTCTACTACGTTAAGTTCTGCTACTTTCGTTTTTTCTATAATTTTTTGGTTACCTATCGGGGTGTCCAATAACATGGCATCGTCGTCTCATGTTATATCTCTGGATGTTGGGGTGCAATTTACATCAGGGGGTTTCCCCCCGCTATTGACACTCATAACTTCCGTAAAATTCAATTTAATTAGCGAAGTTTCTCTAAAAAACACTATTAATGCACAACTCACTATCGAACGTTTCCGTTAGCTGCGGAGCAGGGTCGTACTGGTAATCTGACATTAGGTATTGTAAATTGAACTCGACAGGTTGTCGGACATGATTGACATAAAACATAAAGTTTGACAGGAAGTCGAAGTTAAGTTTTTTTATCTGGCATTCAATAATACTACGTCTAAGTTTGTCAGAACGTGTTTGACAGAATTTCTTATTCTGACCATTGCAGTGCTGTCAATGAGATCTCAGAGAACTATGAAATGATATCTAACAGAGAGTGAAGGTAAAGAGTCTCCTTTACGGAATTATTAATTGTTCTCAAATTCATCATCTTCATTCAAACAAAGGAGATAGGCTGAGACTTTCAATGTCTGTCTTGAAATTTTCCAGGGAAATTAATTCAAACCGGAAAAGCTTAGAATATTTTACAACAGAAAATGTCTGTTTTGATACATATCTACACGATATCGTGAAGCAAATAACGGATATTGCATAAAGTGCAAAAAAGTTTTGACACTAGTGAGCATGCTATCTGTGAATGCTGAGTAGAACGAACAGAGATACGATATTGATATAGGGTGACGTTCTCCTCTGAACGTTCTCCCCATAATTGTGACAGGCATTATCAGTGTTCTTATGATGCACTGTTTGGTGTGATAATAAATAACGGTTTGGTGTTGGGAAAAAATCCAGTAATATTCATTATCAGCGTTGCCAACTATCGCTGAAAATTCCCATAGAAATGATTTACGAACGGGATGTTTTGAGTCAATCTCTTGAATGGAACATGTCTGTCTAGCCCAGGTAACAGATACTATTTCATTTTTGATAATAAAAGAGTAAAAGTTGAAAATTTTGGTCGTATTTCTCGATAACTTTGTCGGTAACTTTGTGGTTTTGCGCTGATCTTCATAGAAATAATGAATATAGATCTTCAGAACTACAATCAGAATAGCTGCCTCGTCAGATATTTTTGAAGTGAATTATTATATCTTGCACACCAACGGTAATTTGATGCTTCTCAAACAGTCAGTATGTTTTGGGATTTTTTGTGGCCGACTCATGTCCAGGATGACTTGAGTATAGATATTAATGAAAGTAGAATTTTCCTGTTTCCATGAAAATATTCGTTGAAAACGTAATGGTTTGCAAACACTATATGCTGGGGTTCTATCATGCCTACGCCAAATTAAGTTCATTAGATAGCCAAGTTTCCTGGTTCCAGAAACCACGCCTCAAAATTATTTGCATATGAAAAAGGTGATTATTGTATACCAAATGTGGAAAAAATATTTTACCAAGATTTTGAAGTAATCTGGCATAACTGAGTTATTTGCTACTATTCTGATGACTATATTAGTGTGAATTTTTCTTCATTTATTGACTGATGAGATTTTCTCAACCACAAACAAACCTGAAAATTGAATTTGACTATGGGAATAGAGATGCTACCGCGTAGAAAATTAAGATATTTGATGTGATATTATCCGATCAGAAAACACTTTGATGCAAGTAGCAGATTACAGCCGGTTCTGGGCCTCCCCCACCGCTATGACGTATTAATTGCATTTTTTCGTTTTTGTTTAGTAACATCAAGGCGATGTGACCTTGAAGGGTCTGGTGCAGGTATCGTTCAGAATTTTTTTTTTCATATGGGATTTTTGGTTGTGTGTGTGTGTGTGTGTGTGACATAGTGACGTAATTACATTTGATTGGTGTGTGTGTGTGTGAGAGAGAATGCACGGTACAGGGTTTCATCATGTGCTTGTCTATGTACAAACATACGTCTGCATACTTCGAAGATCCTTCAAGTAACGAATGTTCCATCGGTTGTGAGCCCTCCAAGTTAGTAGTGGTGTGACGTCACAGCAGCATCCGTCCAACGGTAGGAGAGCAAGATGTTCACTCCACGACGTGCGGCTGAGTAATGCGTATTCATCGGTCTGCCCTCACCTCTCCCGATGCGATGAAGGCTGTGACGTAACGCATCGCTCTAGCCCCGCTATCGATGGTGACACCACGGCAGCCGAGGACCGTCTGCCTAATGTCTACCCTCTACGAGAGCGCAACGACCACTGCCTGTTCATATCGACATCTGTTATCGCATTCAGTTGGGAGGTGGGCTTGGCGCATGTAGTTGAGAGGTGGGGTTGGCTATGACGTCTTGACGGGATCGATCAGACAATGCAACACCAATGTATACTTGCAATTGCTGTAATGTGACAATTCCTATGACGCAAGTGAACTCTCACCGAAGAACCATGAGTCATAAAAATAATGCATGTGTTCAATTGTCTGAAGGTGTTCAAATTATAACGAATGCATTCAATTGCCGCATTGCTACGTACAGGGTTGAGAGTTCGATTGTATCCACTGACTACATGTCATTTTTCAATGAGATTAGGCGAAAGGTCATTGAATTACTGGAATCGGCCATCAGGATCCATAAAAGCATCAAGGTGAATATGGAAATTTTTGGGAATTATATTCTTCAGACTCAAGATTCGAGCAACACGAAGTCATTCAATTCCCAAAATAAAATAGTGGACTAATCTTCAGATTTGAATGCTGTTTTTGATGGATTCCGTGATGTAATTGTGGCTCAAATGACTGAATTCCAGGAACTTGACTCAGGTATTAATTTTTTTTGTGAATTCCAACGAGATTGGGTAGTAATATTTATTTTTCTTGTAATTTAGGTTGGACTTGTGGAAAAATACCATTTCTCGAAGTCAATATTAATAAATGCAGTCCACTGGGAGGACGTTCATATGTGAAGCTGCCTGAATGCATTGAATGGAGGAAAGCTGTCGTGAATGTTCGTAACGAAGATCAACACTGTTTTGCTTGGGCTGTAACATCAGCATTATATCCTGCAAATGGTAGAGTGTCCGAAGTTAGTGAACACTGTCACAGGTATGGATTTTCCGGTTAAAGTTAATAATAAGAGTATTGAAAGATTTGAAGTTAGGAATGATATTTCAATTAATGTTTACGGTTTAGAGAGTAAATTTGATAAGGGTGAAGTGAAGTATGATGTGATTGGTAAATTGCGATACTCACAGAGAAGACTCCGGAGACATGTCAATTTGTGACTTATAACTGATGACTCCGGCAATAGTCACTATTGTTGGATCAAAGATCTTTCAAGATTAGTTTCTAGTCAACTATCAGCTCATGATCACAAAAAATATATTTGTGATGGATGTTTGATATATTTTTCCAGCGAGAGATTGCTTTTACGTCATAAGATGAATGATTATAATCTCGTTAGTACAACAACACCAACCACCAATTTTAAGATCAATAAATATGGTCGGTTAGTTGCGGAAAATGAATTGATGTTTCAAAATTTTGAGAGACAAATAAGGGTACCATTTGTATTATATGCTGATATTGACTTAAACCGATTCACGTGAATGAGCCAAATCCATAAAGTTCATACACGATTGAAACATTCAAACATGCTCCATATCCATTTGCTTATCTGATAAAATGTTCATATAATGATGATTTGTCAATATTCGTTACATATAGGGGTGTAGATGCAGCTCAGAAATTTGTGAGTAGCATTGAAGATGATTTGAAAAAGATATATGAAAATCATCTCAGATACCCTATACCAATGGATGCACAAACCCTCGAAGAAGAGGAACAATTTGCTGCAGCCGAAACTTGTGGTATATGTAATAAACCATTTATTGATGGTGAAGTCAAAGTTAGAGATGATTGTCTTGTTACAGGAAAGAAAAGATCACATGCCGTTCATTCCAAATGCAATTTGAATTTCAAAATCCCTAACTTTGTACCTATTCTTTTCCACAATTCAAGCGGCATTTATTCATAAAAGAATTGTATAGGAATAAAGAGAAAGTTGATGTCATCCCACGAACAAAAGAGAAATACATATCTTCCACTAAGCATCTCTTCACACACACCTATATCGATAAAGATGGTAAGGTTAAGAAGAAATATTTCAAAATGAGATTTATCGATAGTTATAAATTTATGACTAATTCGTTGGAGAAGTTGGGTGCTAACTTGAGCTCTGATCAATGATTGGAGATGCATAAACATTTCCCACGAATTGAGAAATTCAATTTGATGAGGCAGAAAGGTGTATTTCCATATAGCTTCGTTGATGACATTGACAAATTGAATTATCCATCACTTCCAACAAAAAATCAGTTTTATGACAAATTCATTTGTGAACATATATCAGAAAATGATTATGATAGGGCTAGAAATGCGTGGAATTTATTCGAGTGTCAGAATTTGGGTGAATACTCTGATTTGTATTTGAAGTCGGATGTATTGCTATTATGAGATATTTTTGAAAACTTTCGCACCACAAGTTTGGAGATTTATAATTTAGATTCAGCACATTATTACACTGCACCTGGATTATCTTGGGATGCTATGTTGAAGTATACGAATATTGAATTGGAATTACTAACTGACATTGATATGATTCACTTCTTTCAAAAAGGTATATGAGGTGGAATTAGTCAGTGTAGTGACAGGAAACATATAGCAAATAATAAATTTTCACCAAATTATAATCCCAATGAACCTTCCACATTCATTACATATTTAGATTCAACGAATCTATACACCTAATGACACCTAAATAAATTCTTGACTTTGATGTGATGAATGTGAGTTCTGATAATCCGTATGGGTATGTGTTTGAAGTGGACATTCATTATCCACAAGAGTTGCATGATGAACATTCTGATCTTCCATTTTCAGTTGAAAAATTAATACCACCTCGTACACAATCGAAAATTTCCAAATCAATTCCAAATTTGAATGATAAAAGAAAATATATTGTTCATTATAGAAATCTACAGCAAGCCATCAAAAATGGTTCGATTGTAATGAATACACATAGAGTATTGGAATTCAAACAATCACGTTGGATGAAACCCTATATAGATCTCAATACTGAAATGCGTAATAGGTCTGTTGAAGATTTCTATAAACTAATGAATAATGCGGTATATGGAAAGACAATGGAGAATGTAGATAACAGAATTGATGTTAGACTCGTTACACAT
This sequence comes from Leptinotarsa decemlineata, assembly GCF_025532065.1. Classification (NCBI taxonomy): domain Eukaryota; kingdom Metazoa; phylum Arthropoda; class Insecta; order Coleoptera; family Chrysomelidae; genus Leptinotarsa; species Leptinotarsa decemlineata. The sequence goes on from NW_027412606.1 coordinate 19,727,602, forward strand.
TGGGAAAATATAAAGAAAAATATAGGTGCCAGCACTCTCATATCCAGACCAAATTTCAAAAATTGTTCAATTTTCGCAGAAAATTTCGTTGCCATTCAATTGGGTAAAGGTTAAAGTCCATTATGATGAACCATTATATTTGGGATTTTCTAAATTAGAATTATCAAAAACAGTCATGTACGACTTTTTCTATGGATGCATCAAATAACACTTTGGTGAAAATGTCTCTTTACTGTACACAGATACCGACTCATTCATTTTGAAAGTGAATACAGATAATTTTTATGAATTCATGAAAGGTAACATAAGTGGGTTTGATACATCCAATTACAGTATAGTTATCCAATTCAATATTCCAGTAACAAGTTCAATCTTGGGTAACTTCAAAGATAAATTTTCGAATGATCCAATCATGAGTTTTTATGGTACAGGTGCAAAAGCGTATTACGTGAAATCCGTTGATGGTGAATTTAAAAAAGCCAAAGGGGTTAAACGATCAGTTATAAAGAATGAATTGACAAGTGAAGATTATCAAAAAATCGTTGAACATAGTGTTATGATATTTAGAAAGATGAATTCGTTTAGAAGCGTGTTGCATGATATGAACACTGAATTGAAGAATGAAGTTGCATTATCATACCATGACGATATACGATTTATCATTCCGAATACTACCCACACTCTTCCTTGGGTTCATAATGATATTGAATTTTATCAAAACGATCCGAATGAAAACATTCGTTGGATAACCAATATAATTCAACAATCACAATCTCAGGAGACTCCATTGAATCAATTGATTAATTTATTATCTGCCGAGATCAATGATTGAAATATCATTCAATATCTTCAAAACCGGAAAATTCAATATTGATGTTTATGTAGCCATTTATAATTGATAATATATGACAGAGTTAATGTGATATTAATGTATTATGTATCTATGTATATGTATTACTGTAATGAATATAAAATGATCAAAATTTTATTTATATCATTTCTATTTCCCTAATCAATTACTGCAATATATAAAGTATAATGTAAATGAAAGGAATATCAGTTTAAAAAGAATCATCGTGGGTGCACAATGTCTAAAACAATCGATAAATTTGGCAGAAAGAGAAAATGGGGTGGTAATGTCATCCGAGGTCCACCCGGCAATGGATTCAAATTAACAAAAGGTGGTCATTATGACATGCAAAGAAAAATATTGAAAAATACAAGCCAACCAATTGACAAGAGTGATTGTGTAACTGTATCATATCTTGAGGGGGAAACTAATGGAGCGAAGGAGGTCATACTTCTAGCCCTGCAAGCTGTAATATTGTAATATTGCTCACGATGCACGTCAAGCATTCGATGATAAAATTGCAGAGGCTCGGATAACTTTCACTCGTAAATTTGACAAACTTACAAGTGATGTAGAGATAAAAATGTCTGACATAAAAGCGTCTACAATGAAAAAATATGATGCTATCTCCAACATAACAGCGACTACAATGAAAAAATATGATGTACTGGAACAGAGAGTTGAAGTTTTGGAGAAAAAACATAAAATCAGGTCATCAGATGGACTGGGTTATCCAGGACTGGACATTATTCCAAATGTTAGAATGATGGAACCAAAACCAACAGATGACGTATTGATTGAACGGGCATGGTGAATGCATTTCGCGCGAGAATTAGGTTGGGTTAGATTAGGGTAGATTAGGTTACTTCTAGAGAAACGTTAGGTTAGGTTAGGTTAGAGAAACGTTAGGTTAGGTTAGGTTAGGGTAGGTTAGGTTAGTCCAGGAGAAACCCCTGGAGTGGGTTAGGATAGGGTAGGTTAGGTTAGTCCTCGAGAAAACCCTGGAGTGGGTTTCTCCAGGACTAACCTCACCTACCCTAACCTTACCTAACCTAACGTTTCTCTAACCTAACCTAACGTTTCTCCGCACAAAGCGCGTTGGCGCGGCGGCCCCACTACGCTCGCGCCGACGCGCTTCGCGAATCAGGCCGGAGGCCGTGCGGAGCTTGGCCCGCTTTCTTTCCACCATTGCTAGCCCCGTTCACTTCCCACCATTGCTCGCCCCACCCCATTCACACCATTGCGCATGTACGCCCCCACCTCATTCCCTCCACTCCCAACGATGTTGATACCCCGAGGAGCACGCTTCTCAATAATCAGTACGACGACTCAAGTCAAACAGAGCAGTCCAGTCAACTCCAGCTCAGTCCAGTCCAGTCCGGTGAAGAAGCAGAATTTTGAGTAAGTTAAAATTGTTATTTTCCTTTCTTTCTATCAACTAACTTTGTATTATTTTACATTTCAGAATGGCATCTACACAGAAAATCAACAACGCCGTGGCATCCATCATTCCAGTGGTCGATCAGGAGCAGGAGAAGGTAGCATCTTCAAGCGCTAGGGACCGCTCTCACAGCCCTGTGTTAATCCAGGCGGGCAGGCGGACTGGCGGACAATCTAGGCCGGTGGTGAAGGACAAGGTGGCAAGTTCGAGCGGTAAGGGCCGATCTCTCGGCCCTGACTTATTTGAGAAGGAGGACAGGGTTGTTAAGAAGGTCTGTCGACAACCTGCAGCTAGGGTTGGTCCTATTGAGAAGTACCGAGTTACTTGCAATAAGACTAATCCTTATGCAGGTAGTTGGTCGACCACTCGTGAGAGTTTGAGGCCCTCCAGGCCGCCTGCAGCAGCACCAGCAGTGAAAACACCTAGGGCGCCTTCTTCGGAGTGCGTTGTATTGACCCCGTTGGCGGTGCCGCTATCACCGCTGCCGACAACACTAATTCGTTGGAGAAGTTGGGTACTAACTTGACCTCTGATCAATGTTTGGAGATGCATAAACATTTATTTGATCAGCTAGCTTCGAGATGGAACCTGATTCAACTAGCGAACCATACAGCTACCCGGGGTATCAGTTTAATTACTGGGAGAACTATCAGAAAGGATTTGTTACTTCCACCACATCACCTCACTCGCTTGAGCCCGACTTCCCGGATCATGATTACAGGGTGCAAGTGTTACACGTCACCGGGACCGACCAAGCAGACCTTTCGGACAGTGGGTACGCGGATCCTTCCCAATCGGCTGAGGATCATCATGAGTTCTGGAACTGGTACGGAGATGACGAGCTCGATGAGTGGGGCGACTCCTACAAGTCCGATGAGAAAGATCCTCCTGACCCGCCTATCCTCATCGTGGATAGTCTTCCACCATCTCCTATCCTAATAGAGTGAATCCCTTACCCCTAATCAATCCCTAATCTTTTCCTAGGAGTACACATACAGTTGGTTGGTGTACACAAGACACTGCGAGGTTGGGGCAGTGTATTTTTCCTCTCCCTTATTAGTTTCTTCTTAATTATCACTCAGAGTTCCATGAAGATTGTCATTCTCGTTGCTTTCGAATTTCAAACACTAAATTGTTTTACATTTACACTTCACCCCTCCACATTTTTTGATATGGATATTGCATCAATCCCATTTCTACATCATTCTTTCACAATGTCGAGTGCTGATTCCACTACCGAACCGATAAGTGTACCAGAGTATTCTATATCAAGTACAGGACCCATCCAGGTACATGAAATAGATTCAATACTTACTCATTCCAGTACAAGCTTCGCAGAATTCCTGCAACGCATCTATGATCTTCCTGATAATTTCCCAGAACGCGTAGGAGAACGTATGCAAGAGGAAGTAGATGTAGAGTCAGACGATCGAGAGGATAACGAGCTACACGATCATGCGGATGATATAATTAGTATATCATCTGATTCAGATGAATATGAGGACGACATCATCAGTATATCATCAGATACAGATGATTCAGATGATGACACCATCATTATTGTTTCTGATGATGAGAAGCGCAAGTCCATACCATTGTATGGATTAATAGGAAAAAACAGCACTTTTCAGGGCTACAATTGAAGACAAGAAGAAGGTTGGTCAACTCTACCCCAATAGGGAATTCATTTCCTTTAACGTTGCTGTCTGACACATGATCAACAAATATTGAGGAGAAGAATCAAAGAACATTCTACAACGACAGAGACACATCAACATTTTAATTTTTTTTTGTTGTAATAATGTCATTGTCTTCTGTTATTAATGAATAAATTATTTTGTATCTATTTTTGTTATTTTCCCACATTTTGAATGCATGCAACAAAATGTTCCTCTTGAAGGACAAAGATCATCACATGCGTGAACAGTTTAGTGAAAGAGCGCATCTGCTAGTCAATGAAAGAGTGAGCTAGTTGATGAAAGAGTGCATGCATGAGCGCATGTGCTAGTCAATGAAAGAGTGGGCTAGTTTATAAAAGAGCGCATGCGTTAGTTTATTTTCTTCTATGAAAAGTGAAGTATCAGTAACATCATCACCTTTCCTATTCACATTCTATTGCCATCACATATCATTCCTCAGAACTAAATAATCATTATCATGAGCTCTATGTCGTTGTTGATTGCTGAAGATGGTTCACCACTTGTTGATATCGATCACACTGATTTTGAAAATATTCCAGTATTACATTTATCGACTCAAGATTCGATAAATAATTTTGATATTAACGACTTTATTAACTTCGCAAATGTGCCGGAACCGAATAGGCAAATTGTTATTGAAAATCCAATCGTTTCGCAATCATCACCACTCGAACACCCTTCATCTACCCTTCCTCTTGGTGTTGATAAGAAATCTAGAACAATCAAGAGGAAGGTTACTAATGCATCTTCATCGATTGTCACTGACTTCAGAGAAAAGAAACAGTCGAAAAGTGTTGTGCGAGAGAAAAAACCCACAACGAAAAGTAACAGATCGAAGAGGAAGCCAAAAGGTTCACTTAAAGAAATGAAGGATTATTTGAAAGCTGAATCGCTATCTTCTTTCAGTCCTCTACATCGGTTTGGAGAAATGAAAAAGAAATAAAAATGCCGCCTTGTAAAGGCGCAGATGGCTATTGCTGAACTTGAGAAGAGTGAGCGGGCTATTAATGCTAATAAGGAAACTCTTCAAGCATTAGATGCTAAGATAGCATTAGCGAGGGTTGAATTGGCTAAAATATGTACGGATGCAAATGAACTCCGTTCAAAAATTGTTGAAAATAATCAATTCAATCAACGTTCGAGAATGCAAGCTCAGGCGGAGCTTGAGGAGTCGACTCAACTTTATGAGATGGCATTATCAGTGAGAGATAATTGGCGAAAAGAGTCGAAGACTGCATTTCAAAGTGACGGCGATTAGATTTGGGAATGATAATGTGTTTTCAATATCGTGAGTTGAAAAATATAAGCGGTAATGGAGTATACAATTAATTTGGTTTGGTATACACAGAACGTTCGAATGGCTGGGGCAACGTTTACCGCTGCAATATTTTTCAATTCACATACTTATAATTGAAATGAAAACAATAATGAACTTCAACATTACTTTATTCATAAATACAATAGTAGATACATTCAAACCATATTTGATTCATCAATCCAAGAATTTTGTTCGCTAGGAAGGCCTAACCACTTTACATATACCTTATTTTTCCTTTTCTTCAACACCTTCTCAATCAGATATACGTCAGGATTTTTGGTCCGTAATAACTCTTCTTCGTAAAAACATCCTCTAATAGGTTGTTCATTCATATCTCCAAAATTATAGGTGGTGGGGGTGGTTTTATTAATTTTAACAATCTTGAAGAGCTCCGTGGTAAAGTTCGCAGTGTAAGACTTTTCAAAAATATTTTTGTACTTGCTTATACGTACAATATCATTCAATTGGAATTTGGGTTTACTTTGATTTCCTCCAATTCCTTTGATACCTTTGAATTTCAATTTTGTTGTTGAATCAACATTGATGGGCGCCATACCTATTGTACGATGAACTTTATTGTTATATCTACTAGTTATAGTTGGAAGAATATCAAGCCATTTGTGGTGACCTCTCATCGAAAATTCCTTGTTGAGCCATGCCTTCATTGTACGAATCACTCTTTCTGCTATAGCCGCCTTCTTTGTGCTAAATCTGTTTAAAAAATCTGTTTAAAATCTGTTTTTCCGTTAATCAGCTGCCGCCCCCATAAGAACGACAACTCTCAGAAGTTGACAAACTTGTGCGAGCTAGGGACTAACGAGGTCTTACCTTTTAAAGTGTGATTCCTAACACGGTTGCAGAATCATTCCAGCTTCAACCAGATAAATTCTCTCGAGAAAAATATCTGGTCGAAGCGGGAATCGAAATGTTGAATAATGATTGATATTATATTCTCGCATGAGAGATGAGAAGCTTTTATTAGAAAATTCTTTCCCTTGATCGCTTTGTATATGTTTGGGGGAAAATTTGGCTTCCTTTAATACATGTTTCATTGCATTAGTTATTGTACTACCTGTTATATCTTTAACTGCTACAGTCCACAAATATTTTGAGTAACAATCAATCACTACAAGTATATATCGGTATCCTTTATTACTTTTTGCATAAGGTTGTAGTTCAGCTAGATCTTTTTGCCATAGATCTGCAAAACCTTTGATGGTGGTTATTCTCCTATGATAATTACGTCTTGCAGGTCTATGTTATTCATTAACAACTTGTCGTTTGATATCACTTATTTCATTAGTCATTCTATTTCAAAAATGATTGAAGGGAAAAGTTGATAATGTTACTGCATTGAATGATGATATGATAGTGATATATCAATATATTATACCTTCTTCACGTAATTCTTCAATTATTGAAATTATTTCATTGTCATGTCCAGTATGCCCAGCTGACTTTGAAGCTACCAAAGGTCGTAGACGAGCGACTAACTCTTTCGGTGAATTCCAGTACACATAATTCACAGGTTCAGAATTATATGTTTTCTCCATTTTCTTTCGTTTGAGAGCTCCACCAATTTTATTTCTATTTCTCATTGGATATTGTCGTGAGTCTAATAGAGGTTTGATAGCTTCACGAAATTTTTTAGAATTTGTGTTTTTAAACCATTCTTCAGATGATATTATTTATATGGAGCATTCGTTATTTTCAATATTTTGAAATATACTTGACGAGTTTCATCATTATCAATATCTCGCTGATTCTTCAAAAAGATCATATCATACAAGTCTGGACTACCTGCGCATTCATATTTTTTCACTTTATCAGCATCCCGAAATGAAATGTTTCCATCTTTGAAATGTACCACTTGACTTCCCATTTTTAGCTTTTGTGTTATAGGATCCATACGTACACCAAATGTTCCATCATATGCTGGATTTCTAGATTTTACATTATTCAAATGTTTCGCCAAAACATCATCACCACTTTCATTCATATTATGTGAGGAGTCATGGTCCAAGGAATCGATGTGGGACGATGATGGTGTTTCGAATAGAGTTGTTCTCATATCGTCTTGAAGTGTGCTCGTGTCACTATTCACAGATGATACACTACCAAAAGATTGTTTTCTTCCTATTGGAGTACTCATGGGATAATTTGAAGTAGATTGAACATTTCCATGGTTTGACGATAACATTGATGATTTCGAAGTAGCGTTTGATGATAAAACATTCAATGATTTCGTTATGGACTCATACAATTTCTCAAGTGTGGTACGATTTTCAATATTATCATTTTTGATAGAGTTGAATTTCTTCCTGACAGCTTCTGTTGTCTCTACTAGATGACGTTTCAAATTCATTTCACTGTTTTTATTTTCAGAATCATTTTTCGTATTCATAATGCTCTTTTTGAATTATAGCTCAATTCGCTGATGAAGTGACCTCTACAATATTCAGTGATCGAATAAGTTTGAATAACAAGATCATGGATATATAAAACTATCGAATCCTTTGCGATATCTACTTTCATCTATTTTTCTGTCCTTATCAATGACTAGAAATCCATATTGGTCCTCCCAGCATTTAACACACATTAATTGGAATTGTTTGAATGTTACATCGGGTGATACATGATCTGAATGAATATGATGTAAATTCGTTGTCACGCACTAATTGTTTGGGTACTCGTGGATATGTCTGTGCGAGATAAAAACAATCAACATCCTTATGACGTATCATACAGAAATATGATCTAATAATATCCTGATTTTCACATATCACATCATCGAAAATGAAAACAGAATTAGGCTTAGCATCGGAGAGTTCCACTATTTCTGCATTATTGCTGAATGTATAAAAACCTAATCTTTCTATAGGTTCCAAAACATTTCGCAAGTACTGATATTCAGGTTGATTGAGTGATTTTGAATATGGATACACATTTCTAAATCTCAGTCATTGTGGATGTGTTAATAGCGATATTATTGCATTCGTCTTTCCACAATTTGAAGATCCTATAATGAGTCCTCGAACTGATGATGGAAGTAGTGGACCATGTCTGAATACCCTCTGTCCATTCAATCCACACCCGAATTTCTCATCTAGATCATCTACAGCAAACTTTTCTTTCTGTTTTACAATGCGTATCGTGCCGTGGTTGAAGACTATATAAATGTTATTAGCTTATTCATTTCAATGTGCACCATCAAACGATACGGACGTATTGAAAGTGATCATAAAATAAAAAGAGGTTGTGGTTTTGTTAATGATTCAATGAACAATCTTCCTTTCGAATTACATCTACCCGGAGGTTATCAATACTGTGGACCAGGTACAAAACTGAAACAACGTTCAGCTCGCAACGATCCTGGAATCAATAAATTAGATATTGAATGCAAAAAAACACGATATTCAATATTCCAAGCATCCATCCGATCTTGCAGCAAGACATTTAGCCGACAAAGAACTTGAATACAGCGCTTGGGATAGGGTTAAATCGAAGGACGCGAGTATTGGGGAAAGAGCAGCTGCATTACTTGTCACCAACATTATGGGCATGGGTTGTAGCAGCAATAAGAAAAAAAGTAAGAGGAAACAAAAGAAGAAAAATAAAAATAGAAAAGTTGCATTTGGTGCTGGGATAGTCCATAAAGTGCGAAATGTGTTGAAAAAAGCTGGTGGGGATTAATTTGTGACGAATAATAGCAAAAAAACTATCACTGTGGCATTGCAGGTGGCACGTAAATACCTCAAAGCTGCCGGTGGAAAGAAGAAAATCCGCACACCACGCATAATTCCTGTTCCCAAGATCGGTGGACTTTTGCCATTGATACCAATTTTTGCTGGACTATCCGCACTAGGGAGTTTAGCGGGAGACGCTGCTGGTATTACCAAGGCCGTGAATTCAGCAAAAGCCAGCAGAGCGGCTTCAATGGAAGCCAATCGCCACAATAAAACCATGGAGGCTGTAGCATTGGGCAAACACGGAAGTGAAATATACCTCAAACCGTACCGTTAAGGTTCAGGACTTTATTTAAAAACATACAGTCGCGAACAAAACAAAAAACTAATTGAACCTACACCTCAGAGGCCTCTCACTGATCTGGATCTCAGTTATTATGCCCAAAAAATTAAAATTCCACATTTTCGTGGTGTTTTTATGCGTGACAGATTATCCTCTTCAGGTCCAAGACAAAACGAGACAACTATTGTTAATTTAAATGGAATAAGTGGACCAGGAACACATTGGGTGGCATATAAAAAATACGGGAAAGGTGGGGATCCACCAATGGTGGGGATCTACCCCCACCATTGGAATCGACTCGATTCTTTCGAAAATGTTCGAATGTAAAAATCAAATATAACTATGATCGTCAACAGAAATTTAATACAGTTCTCTGTGGTCACTTGTGCTTACAGTTTGTCTCTGAATAATTTTCCAAATAAAAATGGATACAACACCAACACTGGATCGGGAGGCTATCAAGAGTATGTGGTTTTCACTTAGAATGTTTTCAAAATATGATACCTTGAAAAAAATGGATGAAGTGATGCTTGAAAATATGCCCAAGGAAGTGATACTTTCATGTGTTGCACATGAGATTGCATAGGTTTGGGAAAAGTTACCTAAACATCTACAAGATGACATCGATATAATGAAACATAGATATTGTTATGAACACCACTCTGATCAAAATTCAGATTCGGATGTTAATGATGGTCCTATACCTCGAAAATCTATGTGTTGTATTCGTAATATAGAGGATGTGAATATTGATATCAATGAAAATGATACTTATTACAATACAACACCTTCCAAAAAGTGAAAATTGTCTCAAATGTGCTGTTGCTGTGTACAACAATAAATTGAAATGTTTTTCAAAATATTCATCAGTCATGTCACGAAAGTTCGAGCTACAAGCTGTCGGGACAAGTGTCTTGACTGCGGATTTTTTTCCACCAATTGAATTGGATAGGAACAGTCGTTATGGATTAGGACTTTTGGGATTCTATGGATGCAATACAATCAATAATATAACCAAAGCTAATAATTTAGTGAGTTTCAGAGTCAGTGATGACAACTCATCGAAACCCCAGAAGTTTACAATTGAAATTCCATGTGGTGCTTACGAAATAGAAGAGATCAATGCTGTCATACAGAAACATATCATGTTCAGATTGTTTCATGATAAAAAACCAAATGATATCATTACAGATGATATTTTCTATCTACACGCCAATAATATACATTCAAATGTGAAATGCGATCCAAATATGAAATTGATCTGACACATCCAAATTCTATAGCAGAAATGATGGGGTTCGCTCATGGCATATTTTCACCAAATCAGATAGATGAATCCTCTTTTCCAATAAACATTACAACTGTTAGACTTATCCGCTTAGAATGCAGTATAATATCTGGTTCATATATAAATGGTGAAGAATCCCACATTCTTTTCTCATTCGATATTGATGTTGAACCTGGATACAATCTTACTAAAGAACCACACAGTATTATATATATGCCTGTCAGTCCAGAAGGTCGTCAATTGATTCACAACATTACAGTGCGTACTTTGGATGAAAAAAATAACCTTATCGATTTTGGAAGTGAAGAAGAGATTTTCATTATTTTGGAATTGAAGAAAATCGAATAACTATTGTTATGGGTTTCATTCACAATAGACAAAATCGTATTGAACAATCCCAAACCAAAACGAGCTGCACTATCAAAAAGAAAAGTGTGCATAAAAAGAAGCTCATTCCACAAGTGTATGCTAAACAGTTAGCACATAACGCTCTTATCTGTGAGTGATCTTGAATTTTTGAAATCGATTGGATTGAAAGTGAGAAAATAACAATGGTGCTCGAAACAAACAGTGAAAAGTTGAATATATTCGATGAACCAGTGCTTGATCATTCTCTCATAAGTTTACATGAGCATACATAAAAGCCCTACGGATCACCGCTATTCAGGAATTCGGATGAAAATAGATTTGCAATCAATAATCAAGATGTTATACTAGATATTGCCGTGAGCTTCATTTACATAGAAGGTTAATTCACCCCGAAAGATGAAGCGAAAACATGCTATCTGTCGAATAATGCAATTGCATTTCTCTTTGATGAAATTCGTTACGAAATGGGTGGTGAACAAGTAGCTGTTGTTAAAAAACCAGGGATAACATCTACAATGGAAACCATTATATCATTTGGACAATCACATGCTAACACATTTTTGACATCTGGCTGGGGACTTTCACAATTTTAACAAGATATCTTGGATACAAACAGTCATGTTTTTAGTGGAAAACTACCACTGAAATATTTGATGGGTTTTGCTGAAGATTACAACAAAAGTATCTTGAATGCCAAACAGGAACTGATTTTGATTATCGCTCGATCATTCAAAAACTCATATATAGGTGAGGTTGATGCTGATTTGGAAATGAATAAAATCGAATGTAAAATAAGACATGTTGTACCAGATGATAAACACAAGCTCAAACTTTTGAGTAGAATAAACAAAAGCGGTCTGAATGCCAAAATCAAGTTGGCTTATCGCATGTGGGACCTCTATGAACTACCATCATTACGTGGGACTTCTTCAGACATATGGGTCATCAAAACAACTAACGCTCTGGAAACTCCTCGTTTTGTCATCATCGCATTCCAAAGTACTACCACATCTGAAGATAGAACACAGTTTATTACAAAATTCACAACTGCTGATATCAATAGTATTCGAGTATACTTGAATTCTGAAGCTCATACATATGAGCGTTGGAATTTGAATTTCGATAAAAAACTTGATGCTCCTGCTTATTATGCTTTCGAGAGTTTCCAACGAAGTTATTATGATAAAGATATGAGTGAACCTCTGATGGACATTGGACAATTTAGAGAGAATCCCCTATTTGTCATCGATTGTTCCCATCAACCGAATGCAACAAAATCATCAACTATTGATATAAAGATTGAGTTTGAGACGAGGAAGACAAAGTTTCCATACAACACTAAAGTATATGCATTAATTTTGTATGATACAGTTTCAACATACAATGCATTGGATGGTTCAGTTCACAGCAGAAATTGACACTTTTCAAATTATTGATACTATTTCATTTTTCCACTCTATCATGTACTGTTTTATGATTTTTCTTCATTTGTTACTGACTTATATCATGTATTGTAGTTTTTTTCCTAATTCATATATATTATACTCATTGTTTTGTTATAATTTTCTATTGTATATAATAGGATTTAAATAAATAAAACATGAAAATGATACAAAGTTTTTCATTTGACATTATTTATGATGTACAGGAACATACAGACTATCTAAAATAACTTCTTCCTCATAGTCATCATTTTCGCGATCATCTTCAATTTCCTCTCGATTTTCATCATTCAATTCAAAGTGATGAATAATCCATTCTGGCAAGTATGGTTGGACGCTATACAGGAATTTTCTCAGGTTCAGTTCAATCATAACCTCACAAAGTTGCCACAGTTCCAATTCATCATCCAAAAATTTGTTACAAACTTCTGCACCACTCCGATAGTTCCCAGCATCACGAAGACATAATTCAATTTGTTTTTCATCATAGCATACACGCATATCATGAACGCTTGCATGTTCGGCTCCATCACCCAACACCTTCAATTTAGACGACAAATGTTGAACCGATGATTTAATATCTTCAACATCGATCCAATCTTGACTTGCATACTGCATCCACATCTTTGAATGTTGGAACTGAATTCGTATAAAAAAAACAATAAGCAACCTCCAACTTGTTTCCATGATTTAATACTCACATTCCCATTTTACTTGTAGTTACAAAGTGAGTGTATTCAACTGAGTTAGTAATGTTTATATTTCCATATAATTATCATCTGATATATGAATATTATCAAAACAAAAAGAAATTCACTATAATTACTATTATTATTCAATCATATTGAATTTGACTAGAGTTCACGTTTTCATACCAGCAAAACTGTGTGGGCTATGACCTTAAGGAATTCACTATAAATAATTACGATTATTATTCAATTATATTGAATTTGACTTGAGATCGCGTTTTCATGCCAGCAAAACTTTGTGGGCTTTGTCCTAAATACGTCATCGTATATTTACCACCCGATGAATTGATACAAGTTATATCATCATCACTGAATTGCAACGAAATATGTTTTGGTAGCCATGTTTTAAATAATTTATCATTGCTCACATCTTCCAAAGTTAATAAAATTGATTTACCAAATCGTGTAGAATAAGTTGACATATTTTTAATTATGTACACTTCATCAATTGGCAATGAAGATAAGGCCTTTTGCTCTAGTATTTCAACCTCCTGTACAATCAAATTATTAATTTTATTCAAATCTACTTTTGAAACGGACATGATGAAAATATGTATGAAAATATAAACAATTTCCAACAGACAAATACACTCACCTCACCGTCTTCCTTCTATTACGAACTGAATAACACTCTACCAATTGCTAACTGCTGCAGATATATTCGTCTACTGATTTCATAGTGTACCAGGCATTTCTTTTATATTAAACAGTGCGAGTCACCCCACCATGAAATCGTGAAAGGTTCACATTGCTAGTTGCTACCCACTAGAGATGCCTGACGTCACAGCCAAGCCTACCTCCCAACTGGATGCGATAACAGATGTCGATACGAACAGGCAGTTGTCGTTGCGCTCGTAGAGGGTAGACATTAGGCAAACGGTCCTCGACTGCCGTGGTGTCACTATCGATAGCGGGGCTAGAGCGATGCGTTACGTCACAGCCTTCATCGCATCGGGAGGGGTGAGGGCAGACCGATGAATACGCATTACTCAGCCACACGTCGCGGAGTGAACATCTTGCTCTCTTACCGTTGGACGGATGCTGCTGTGACGTCACACCACTACTAACTTGGTGGGCTCACACCGATGGAACATTCATTACTTGAAGGATCTTCGGAGTATGCAGACGTATGTTTGTACATTGACAAGCACATGATGAAACCGTGTACCGTGCATTCTCACACACACACACACACACACACACACACACACACACACCAATCAAATGTAATTACGTCACTATATCACACACACACACCCAAAAATCTCATATGAAAAAAAATTGTGAACGATCCCTGCACCAGACCCTTCAAGGTCACATCGCCTTGATGTTACTAATTAACAACAAAAAAAGCAATTAATACGTCATAGTGGTGGGGGGAGGCCCAGAACCGGCTGTAATCTGCTACTAATGCATGCAATTTCAATGGAAATTTTTGGCAGATTTTCATAACATGATTAAGAAACAAAATGTTACAGAGTAGCGCAATACATTTCAATGAAAGTTATTTTATCTGTGAAGAACTTTATGTATTACCGCATCATAACATTAGGAGTTGGAAATGGCAGTATTGATCCCCTTTCAACTGAAGACGTTCCAAGCAGACCAATGATTCTACTTGTTGATACAATATGCTATAATATGAATGAGTATTCATCGTGAAATAGGAATCCAAATTTCTTCGCAATAGACGTTATCAAAATCAACTGCGCTTTAGATCTTTTATGTCTTTTCTCTTTTCAATTTAATTTTGAGAATAATTCGAAAAATCCTCCAAGATGAAGCTGACGGCATTATATTGGCCAATCCAGCCATGATACCCACTTTTCTGTAGACCGCTAGCAGACCCATCGATTTTTTTTGAACAACATAGTCTTGATCTATTTTCCAATCTTCTCAGCAGAATACATCCATCAACTAACGATTTTATCCTGGTTATCAGGAGGATAACCGCAAATACCATCTATGTATATAATTCCACATATCGAGCCTGTTGAAATTATTTTGTCACACATACATTTCCATTATTTGAACCTACAACAACCAACTTATGATGCACTGTTTGGAACCTTTGGTGTAGTAATGAATATAACTGGAGTTTCTTCCCAACACCAAATCGTTATTTTTAACACCTCGACATGTGTTTCGATCACCAAGTGATCATCATCAAAGAGGAAGATTGAAAGGAGTTTTAATCTTCCTCTTTGAAGATGATCACTTGGTGATCGAAACACCTGTCGAGGTGTTAAAAATAACGATTTGGTGTTGGGAAAAAACTCCAGTAATATTCTTTACAACAACCAACTCTATGGTATTCCTGCAGTCGATACTGAAAGAAAGCGATTTCAAATACGTAACTTGATATCCATTACTTTAATAAAACGGTTCATGAAGGAAATATCATAAATAAGGACATCACAACTGAAGTACGAGACCACATGGAACCTCCATCAGGTCCTAACATTCATCGAAACTAAGAAACACCACAAACCCTTCAAAAACTATTCCAAAAATTAGTCACCCTATCAAGCCGAATCGTCAGAAAAAAATTCAAACAGATTGGCAAACATTACTGAATCGCAAGAAGGAATGTAAATTCATATTAAGGACCCGGCAAAACACAAGGCTTGAATTGAAGGCAACCCACAATTCTTATTCCATTCTTTAGGAAAAATGTTTCTGTTGTGTATAGCCGGAAGTGAAACCGATTGCCGGCGTGGCGACACATGTCGTGGCGACAGGTCGCTATATGCGCAAGCGACTGTACGATTATTTTCCTAGTGGTTCGGCGTTGCGCCATCTCTCTCGCCACACTGAGTTCGTATAACTATTATAGTGTATATAGTTGTGTTTACTAAAGATAACCTGTGTTTTACTAATTGAATAATTTTAAGAAGTAACCAAAAGTAAAATATGTTTGGCGTGATGATTTCACACTTCGGCACAGTCATCACACACACAGTAAGTTAATTATAATTTTATGTTTTATGATTAAAGTGTGCATTAAGCCCGCGTTCATTCAGTCTGTCTAGAGGGTCTTGGTAGATTGAAATTTACACATTTTTCATAGTATATAATGCTATTGCTATTGATTATTTCAATTCCATTCTCATGCGAGAGAATTCTTGAGTTTTTTGACCTCTCATTCAATAATACTACGTTTATTTTTTATTACAAAGTGATTGTTAATTTCATATAAGATAATGCCAAGTTATCAAAATGAAGTTTAGTAAGCATTGAAAGACTCGTACCTTTTTTGTATAACAGTTGAAACTCAATATTTTCTACATGGAAGGAGGAAAATGATATCAAGAACTGGAAACGAAATTTAAATAATCGATCGGAAAGGATTTCCTAAAGTGAAGGTAGATTGTAATTATATGAAGCGTCCAGTCCGAAGATATTATTTCTCACCCGCCACTCCCAAAGTTGCAATCCACAGATTAATCATAGATAACCGTGATGGTATTCAGCGGTAAGGAGAACAAGAGGAGAAAATAGCTTTCTTTGAACACAGTGCATGGTGCTTACGAAGGGGGGTAATGCATGGTGAGAAATACGATTGACCTTCACTTCAGTTGTGTTCGTTTGATCATATAATTAATGAATCACTCTTCAATCGAAGCATTTTCGGAGATCACTGATACGTAACATTGACCTTCCGCTTTTTATGATGTTCTTTGGCCTTGTTTTTTATTCTTGAAAGCGGACAATTTTTTTCTATGTCTTTCATATTAATTTACCGTTCAGTATCAATTTATTGATACTCGTAAAGGAAAATGACTCGCAGCAAATCATTTGGTACAATTAAATAATACATTCTTATTATCAGTATCATATCCGGAAGAAAAGAAAGAATGCAGGATGTTTGTCTTGATCAAATCATGCCGGCTCTACAGAACTAAACATAATTGATGAAAGCTCTATTTTTGATATATTTACTGTTCGCTATATTTCGGATTGCTGAATGAATAAATGTGTTCCGTTGATAGATATGTATCACTTTTGGCATCAAAAATATAGATATTCATCAAATATCATCAATATATCGATGTTTTTTTTCAGAAATGTTTTTTTTTTCAAAAGCAAAATATCTCATATATTAATAACTCGATATGAAAAATAATCTGTTGATTTTTTCCAGTCATTGTAGGTACTAGTTAACATACAGGCCGTTTCATCAGCTGATCCGTGTTAGGAATGAAACGTTAAAAGGTAAGACCTCGTTAGTCCTTAGCTCGCACAAGTTTCTCAATTTTTGAGAGTTGTCGTTCGTATGGGGGTGACAGCTGATTAACGGAAAAACAGATTTTGAACAGATTTTTTTCAAACAGATTCCACTATTGAATTTCATTAGTTCGGACTTCTATTGTCTGATGTAAAATCCCTGGAAGAAAAAATAAAAAAGGAAGAAATAAAAACGGATAGCTGGAAAATAACAATTATACTAAGCAAAAACACATGAAATGAAATAATAGTTAAAATATAAGTAAAAATACACCAATTGAACAAAAATAAAAATAAAAATTTGAGAGATTTCAAACCAAGTCACTTCACGACGTTTCGATTGTTAATATTCACAATCGTCTTCGGGTGATGACTGTGGATTTTAAAAATCGAAATGTCGTGAAGTAACTTGGTTTCGAATCTCCCAACTTTCAATTTTTCAGGTTTTTTGCTTAATATAATTGTTATTTTTCAGCTATTCATTTATGATTCTTCCTTTCCTTATTAGTTCTTTCAGAAATCATTTTTATATTATATCAGACAATGGAAATTCGAACTCATGGAATTCATCATGAAACATTGTCAATCACGTTCAAACAAACGGTGATCCCACTATTGCTCTCTCGGAAACAGTACAGCCTATAAAATGGGTTAAATCGTTCAAAAATTTTCTGTTTTGGGGAACTGGAATAGTCTCTTTCCGAATCAAGAATATTAGTTTCTGTTCTCGAAATATTCGACTAGAAGTAGAATTTCTGAATTTCCTTTCTTGGCTGTACTGCCTCCATTTAGAATGATATAAAACGAGCAGAAGAAATTCCAATACAATTTTATACTTGAAATAACCTGATATCAATCAATTTTCGATGCGACGTTTCGTTCAATATATTTCACCATCAACTTCAATTTTTCAAATACGAATCATTAGTTTTTTCCGTCAATTTTTGTATTCACTGTAATAAGAAATTCAGCTGTGTCCTTCGGAAATTCAGCAGTGTTTTCTTACGTTTTTCTTCACAAACTATACATATCGAAATACTAGACTAGGCTATAAGTTTAGATTCGTGTTGAAAGAACATACTATTAGAAAAATTAAGTGGTTAGGCTCATTCGATCCGGAATATTGTCTAGATCATTGTGAAAAAAAAGCAAATTAGTTCATAAAAAATTCTAAAATTTATATATATATATATATATATATATTATATTATATATTATATATATATATATATATGAAGTTGAGAATCTTAGCGACTGGAGAAATGTACAGTAGAATGAAATAACGGGGTCTCTCAGTCAAAAAATCAAAAATTACTCTAATATCACAGTTTTACATACAGAAAAAAATATTTCCAAACGCCTTTTTCTTCAAATGGTTGAAATCAATAAGTCTTCTAATTGTATGAATAAGAGAACTGACATTGATAATCTCAGCAGTATATACAGTAACTTGCTGGAACTATACCAAAACTCATATTGAAATTAATGAAAATTGTATCAATCAGCTTTCCCTTTAGAGTCAAAGATCATCAAATCATCATGTCCATTGAAAAATGACATTTATGTGAAGGTATGACATTTGTCAAACCAACTCCATTATTGTTTAACTTTTTTCGTCGATTTATATGTTCAATTCAATCACAACTCAATAAATTATAGGCCCTGAAGAAGCTTCCCACTAGAAGCGAAAGCTTGGCAAAGTAAAGCAGAGTTTTTGATTTTTTATTTTTTGACTGAGAGACCCCATTATTCCATTCTACTGTATATATATATATATATATATATATATATATATATATATATATATATATATATATATATATATATATATATATATATATATATATATATATATATATGCAAATAATTTTTCTTTATTTTCTTTTATTTCACTATTAATGTAAGTTACAAAAAGGATTTGAAGCTCTATAGCTTCTATTTGATTATCTGCGAGCGCTTTCGATAGCTGGTCGTGCTATCATCCTTTAGGCCCTACTCTATCTGAACGGGTCATCCTGTTGTGTATCCTTTTATATGGTCTGAACGCCTGAATACAGGTACTTCAGGTACTTTAGGTAAATTTACCTGTATTTGTATTACATCAGGTACTATTCTTTGTGTTGGATATTATTTAGGTTTATTGTTTCTAGGCGTTCAGACCATATAAAAGGACACACAACAGGATGACCCGTTCAGATAGAGTAGGGCTTAAAGGATGATAGCACGACCAGCTATCGAAAGCGCTCGCAGATAATCAAATAGAAGCTATAGAGCTTCAAATCCTTTTTGTAACTTACATTAATAGTAAAATAAAAGAAAATAAAGAAAAATCATTTGCATATATATATATATATATATATATATATATATATATATATATATATATACAGTAGAATGGAATAACGGGGTGTCTCAGTCAAAAAATAAAAAATCAAAAACTCTGCTTTACTTTGCCAAGCTTTCGCTTCTAGTGGGAAGCATGAATACCCCCAACAACAAAAACTGCCCTGACTCTAGAAGAAAGCACTGATAAATTTCACACGAGGAATTGGAAAAAAAACAAGAGGTGTTGAACAAAAATACAATAGTTGCAGATATCTCTCGCAGTAAAATGAAGTGAAAAAATAATGTTTTTTTCTACCTGCTACTTGGAAAACATCTGAAAGAAATAATGCATGATACACATTCCAAAAATCTTGGACCCTGTACTTTCCTCATCGGTCTTTTGCTGGATATATTTCATATTCTTTTAGACATGAATTGTTTTTTTTTGTGTTACAGTGTCTCAAATTCGCATGAAAAATAACAAGAATATGGAGCTTACTTATCAAGTTACAGTGTCTGAAACTCCTGGCACTCAGTATATCGTCAATCAGTTCTTGTCCGTCAGTTTACTCAGTTTCCTAACCAGTTTCAATGCCATTTTCGGGTCCATTAGTGCTTGATTCTCTGTAATAATATAGATCCGCTCATTTCGCTTCGCACAATAAAGACAGGATATATGAATATCATTGTGAAAACCTGCGAAATTTATCCACCAGGCACATTCCCGAATGCACTTTCCTACTTGTTCAGATTGACTTTAATTTCAATGAATTTTCAACAAATATAGTTATTTTTGTCAAAAATGTATTACACAGCTGGAGGTTTCAGTTTTCAAGTTGGAATAGCCCAGTTGGAATGGCTAGCTTTTGATTTGCGGAGGCAGCGACACTGGTCGATTCTTGATTTTTAATGAGAAGTCTACTATATGTGCTGAAAAGGGTAACCAAGTTATTATGATGGATGATTTTCAAAATTTTACTCAAATCACCACTACAATCCTAACAAATTTTCAAATCTTTACCATTTTGGATAAAGATTTTTTCCTAAGCAGAGGAGTGATGAATCATTTTCAAGTACTTATTTCAAAGGCATACGGAATTTAGACAGTCAAAAAGTGAGAAATTTACTGAGTATTTATTTCAAACAGTCAGTGTTTTTGTATGAGTGGATATAACAAATATCAAAAAATCTTTTTGTTGTAGTATGTAAACGGTGATAATAATATTTAGATTTCTTTACAATTTTTCATCCAAAATTGTCTTATCTTCAGGATGTCTTTTGAAATTAGCAATATTTTCTATGAAAGCATTTTTTGATAAACCACATAATTGCGCAGCTCGCCTGATCGATCAGGCATACTTGATAAGGATCCAATTTCTGCTGTAAAAAACGATGACGTTGTGATTGTGTCCGATTCGATAGTGCTTTGAATAGATACTTCAGTACCTGAAGAATATTCATCACTGATGAATCCCTTGCATCTTAATCAGTACTGTTATGAGTAAATTATACTCAGTATGTGAATTGAAAAGATTACTTGATTTCTATTTTCAGTGAAACGAATGAGCACATGTACTTTCTCTGTTTATGGAAAGACCATATTCTTCAAATCATATTATACTCTCATGCACCGGTATCTTTCGTATACTGTTAATACTTTTGTGGAAATGTGTTCGCAAATGAGGAGTGTCTCAAAATCATCCAAATATAAATTCAAGAATGAGAAAAAAATTGAAACTGTGAATTCATCAAAACCATCTTTAGGAGAAAAAACTGTGCCTGCAGATGAAATCTATACAAATTTCAAAAGAACAGTTCATTCATTCTATTTCAAAGAAGAAATACCGACCCCCAACAAAATAATTGCTGCCTTGGACAAAGAGGAGAGTATGTCTCCAATGGTAAGACAAACATTGTAGAAATCATCACAAGAATTCAAATTCATTTAGGTAAGACGAAACAGAAAATTATTCTTTATCGAAAATGATGGAATCATCAGCTGAAGGAGAAACTTTTCAAGACAGATGACAGAATTTCGACGTGAGAATAGAAATATTCATTACTTGGATAAAACTTGACTCAACGAAGTTGATACAGTGGTAAAGATGTGGCAAGACAAGAACGTTATATAGTTCTCGTCGAGCATTTTTAGAAGGCTGGTCTACTGGAATGAAGTTACGTTCTGATGAAAGAAACCGACTGATTATTACTCAGAGTGAAAATGTTGATTGTTTTATTGGGAGCAGTTCGTTGTTAATTTTGGAGGTGAAGTATTCTGATGAAGACAAATTTTGGGCAAATGTTATACCTCATTTCATCTAACTCTGTGAATGTAATGGGTGATCCATGCCATAGAAGTTGGAAAAATCGAGTGACTGCGTCAAATGAACATATCACTTGATGCAAGTATGGTTAAAAAAAAGTATTGTACATAGTTTAATCAAGTACGGCTCATTTTATGAAATGAATAGTCGAAAGATGGCACAGAAACGCAATAGTATGTATATGCCTCTTCATCACTGGGAACTTAATATTTCATTTCATTCGTATGAGCTCAAGTGAAGAGTTTTTTTGCAAGAATAAACGACATTTGGAATGGAATATTTTCAAAATAGTCTCCATGAAGTTTCGGAAAAACATCAATTATGGAAATGGCGAAAATATTGAACATGTTATAAAAAAAGAGGACAACATGTGGAAATTAGACTATTCAGCCGAGAAAATTGTAGAACCTTCAATCATTATATTGGACGAAAATTCATCGAATCATCTGATGATACCACATGATAATTTTTACTCATGCCCAATATCTTTTAATATGTTTATTATTGTGTTGATATTTCGAATAAAAATGTAATAACAATAATTTTCCACTTTTCATTAACATTTTCAATTAGATACTCAAACGCACGCCAATGAAATAAAACGGATCGGAAGGCTCTTAGAATCATTTGTTTGCGGATTGTTTGCGATATGAAGTATTGTGATTCCGCCTGAACAAGATCATAAATTGAGATCTCTCTTAGCGTATAGTGAGTAGCCCCGGTAAAATTATAAAATTAATCGAATCAATCTCATGAATTTCTATTTGAAAACCACCTTATATCTGGTGAACAATTCACAATGAAGATTTATTTGATAATAGGAATGCTATATGTTTCATGAAACATCAGTGCATGAAAATCAACTCGTAAACAATATTACAGAGCCCGTGATTCGGCAGTTACCTTGATCTAACTGTTTTGCGAACTCTGCATTCGCTCACTCGCTATTGGCTGAATTTCCCGAATCTTGATTAACCATCGTAAAAAGTCAGGTGGAAAGATCATACCTTGATTCATTCAGTACCGTAGTTTGCCTACTGTTCTAATTCGTAGTGGTTGACAGTTCAACTATTTCATTAGTATTACTGGAATAATTAGGACGATGCCGAAAGAAACAGGTAAATCATTTGATATCAATTCGAGCGTAATCACTTCTGATGATATTATATATAATGATGGTGTGCACACTTCCCAAAACTATTTTTTGAAATTGAATCGGATGTATGACCCAGCTAATTGAATTATCACCAAATGAACATGACAAAAAGTATCGATTTGAATTATTTGTAAAAAATATCAAAACAGCAAATGAAATAAATATATCATCATAACATAATTTCAACTTGTCAATTCTATTGAGAATGAAAAATTGTTCTTTGTGCTTTTCAAATCCAGTGATGTACGAAATAAATACGAATCGACAGGAATGTCCTAAACTCACCTTAATGAACCCAAGTAACTGAACTCAAGTTATTATTGATTCAGAAAGTAACAGTGGTAGTATAATAATTTATCAGCCAAAAACATCCCAGTGAAAAACTTCAGAGACAAATACATCTCAATGCGCTCAATATAAAGGAGCAAGTATAATTGAAGAAATTTTCCATGAGATTTTATTTGGCGAGATGTTTTTGTCACGAGAATTTTTTGGCCTGGCCTTTTTTTTTCACTGAAACCTCACTGCTGTTATAATATAGGCTGAGATATTTGTAGCTGAGAAATTATAAAAACGTAATGAGCACTTTCAGATAAATAATTTTATTACTCATTTCAAAATATAGAAAGAAGAACTACAAAGAAATGTTGAATACTAATGCAACTTTATAAGTGACTCATCAGGAAAAAACAATATCAAAATGGCGTCATATGCAAAAAATCACTAATGCATCAAATTACAGTTTTCGGAATATGAACTGGTACGTTTGAGCTTGACAGTCTGGTTTGAAATAAGATCGCCAGGCCATAGCATACAAACCAACTGAAAACAATGAAATTGAAGGTGAATTATAGAAAATTGAATCAAAAAAATCCTCTCGGAAATACGTAGTATTCCCATGATTCAAAAAATTAGGGGCCTGTAATTTCTCATAAAAAAGGTATCTATATAATTTGAAATGTTGGTTCAAGGTTGATATTTTTCAGTCGATTCACTTCTTTTTATCAATTTCTCTTTTCAAATTTGAGATGACTCAAAAAATCATACTTGACATTTCAGTACACGCCTACTCAAAATATGAATATAATGAATTGAAGGGGTTATATTTTTAGAAGTGATTAATTTTTTTGGGAAAGAAAGTTTTTGGCTTTCTACTACTCCATCTGATACAAAAAAAAGGGATGAGAGAATCTTCCAAAGAAAGGATTGATTACTTCCTTCCTTTCTTTGGAAGATTCTCTCATCCCTTTTTTTTTGTACCAGATGGAGTAGTAGAAAGCCAAAAACTTTCTTTCCCAAAAAAATGAATATAATATTTATTTATCAAATATAAAATAGAAATCCTGCATCTGCTCATCATAAATAATGTCTATTTCACGTTCATTCTTTACACTTTCCTAGCAGATATGTCCATGTTGATTAAATGGTGACTTCAATGAAAAATAAATAGTTGGTAGATATAGGTGATATTGACAGTATACTATACGATATTAATATTAAAAAAGTAATCATATTCATATACCTACTCTCTAAACTTCCTATAATATTCAATGTATTGTGTTCATGATCAAATATTCATATGGGAGGATTTGAGAACTTCAGTTCGGGACTCAACATTAAAATTTTTCAGGAGCTATCAAGAATTGAGATAATTTCGAAAATCATATCGTGATACTATCAGGAATATTTCTTGGTAATTTTACAACTTTCCGAAAACCACAAGAGTGAATTCTTTTCGAAAGTTCAATTAGTTTCCAGTATTCAATACAGAAATGGAAATATTAAGAGCAAATATAAAATTGGTAACTTCTGATGATAACAAGGATAATTGAAAACACTCCCATGACGCCTTAAGAATTATGTTTCTGAGAAATGATTAATTCATTATGAGCTGATTAGTATATCAATGAATGATAAAAAATTATTCGAAATGATTTTCGGAGCAGGGATCTTTCTTCATTATAAAATGTATTGATTAATTTTTGAAAACCGCGTTATAACTTGAACTTTGTTGTTGACTGGTAACAAATAATTATTTACAATCATACTGATATTTTTTTAGATCTTCAGCATTTAGTGGAAAGTTTTCATTCATTCAAATGTTTTTGCTCTCGACATATTTTTTTGTGTTGGAAGTTTGAACTTCATCTTTACATAGTTTGAAAGGAAAGTACATGAAGTAGAGAATATCGTCTTCCCATTCCATACATAGGGCCACACAAATTATATTTCTCTGTATGATAGTCTCGTGGAATCAGGTTGCCAAGGTTTACGTAATAAATTATGATTTTGGTAGATTTTTCAACAGATTTTTTTAACAGCTATTGTATAGTAAAACACATGAAATATATATCTTCAATGTATTCATAAAAATTCATCATGAAACTTTTATACAAGATATCATCCGATTTGAACTCACATATGAAATACGGGTATAACTTTCGAAAAGTAGTATCGTTATCAGTCTAGTAGAAAGGAATATATAGATATAAATCAAGTGTATATACCTGAAGTCCTATAATCATAAAATATTCAACATGCCTTGAAGTATGATTACTTGATGAATATAGAGTCTAGACTACTGAATACACCCGAAAGTCTTTCAATAGCAAAGGTTTAAACAACCACTACCTCAAATCAGCGAAAAAATATCCTAGACATTTTCTGCTCATTTGTGATTCAGATATCAATGATATTTGTAAATGAAATCGGAAGTTCATTCCAGTTCATACTAGCCTGAGTTAGAATTTCTGAATAGGTAAATACCATCTCCTCCTCTTTTGCTTTTTGCCATGTCGCTGGGATTGTGGAGGCTCAAAAGCTTGGAACACTGTTCCGAACCAGAAAACTGTATACAACTCAGTAACTGTATACAACTCAGAGCTTCATAAAGCTCAGATCAGACTTTCTTTGAAGTATTGTTCTCATGTATGTGTATGGAGCTCTGCCCCTAAACATACTTTGAAGCTGCTGGATTCCATCCAGAAAAGAGCCATTCGCCTGATTGAAGACACACACCCCACTATTCTGGAATATTGGAGAAAGGTTGGACTTTTTTTTGATACTTTCACGGAAGGTGTTCTAGTAATAGGCACATTCGAGTCCACCAAGAACGGTACATAACAGAAATACCTACGCGACAGACTTTCACTGCTCATCGATTTGAGGTTCAAGTCAGCACACCTCAAACAGTTTTAGGAACTCTTTCATTTGGAGAACTGCGTTTATGTGAACTAAACTCCCTGAGACAGTTCTGGTATAAGGGAAGAGAACCCTTGTTGGAAAATAAAAGACAACAACAAAAGTTTTTACTCATTTCCGTTTTTTCAATACCTTCGCAACGAAAACTAAGATGTATGATATTTCATTCATTTATTTATTTATTTTCAAACAGGTAAAAACCTCATTACATGAAAATAATTATTCTTATAAAAATGTCAATACAGTCTAAATCATAAATAGAATTCTAATATTTATACGTGAAAACAGTTACATTGTATCTACGAGTAGTTACTACATAAAGCCGAATGAAAGGAAGAAACATAGTTATTCTAAACTTGAAAAGTATTTTTTTACACCACTATAAACTTGTTTGGGAGAGGGAACAAAGTTGATATCTGACATTAACAGGAAGTTGTTTGTTATTTTGATCATTGTAATGATAGGTGAACAGTTATTTGTTGATACATATGGTACATCAAAGAATTGAATGAGTCTTGTTGTTCTTTTGGGAATTCTCTCTTTCAGTAAAGAGTTGAGATTGGGACAGTTATAATTTTTTTTATATATTTTATAACACATTAACACTATAGTTGCCTGTCTTCTATTTTCTAAACTGGGTATTTTAAATTCATTTCGTAGTGCTACTGTTCTAATTGTATTATAATCCGGGTATACTTTATATTTCTTGTAATATAAAAATCTCAGAAATCTGTTTTGAATTTTTTCTAATCTATGTTTATGAACAATATAGGAAGGATGCCATACTACAGCCCCATATTCAAGTTTAGGTCTGACCAAACTATTATAAAGTGTAATAATCACTTTAATATTATTGAAATGTGCACTTTGTCTCATTACAAATCCCATAATTCTTAGAGCCTGAGATGCTATGTAATCCAAATGAGGTTTGTACGAGAGTGTGGAGTTATAGTATATACCTAAATCTTTGACAGTATCTACCCTGGATAATTCAATACCACTCATTAAGTAATTGTATAGTGTTTTATTCAGTTTTCGGGTACAAGACAGGAAGAACATTTGGATATATTGAACGGAAGATCATTTTTCACACTCCATCGATAAACACTATTGATGTCCTCTTGTAGTTTGACACAATCTTGTAAGTTTTCGATCTGTCTATAAAATTTAAGGTCATCTGCGAATAAGAGACACTCAGAGTACTTTATATTTTGAGTTATATCATTAATGAATACAAGAAAAAGTAATGGACCCAAGTTTGATCCTTGAGGAACTCCAGAGTTTGCGCGAAATTTTCCTGTACAATTACCTTCATATTTGACTCTGAAGTGTCGATTATTCAAATACGATGCCAGCAATTTGAGTACTTGGGTATCAGCGCCATTTTTATGTAACTTTTCCAGTATCACATCATGATTAACTTTATCGAATGCTTTTTGAAAATCTGTATAAATAACATCAACCTGTTCATTGTTATCTAGATGGTTGAGGACATGATGAGTGAATGTTAGTAGATTTGTTGACGTCGACTTTTTTGGTACAAATCCGTGCTGTTTATCACAAATGTTTTCGCCAAAACCCCTTAACACTTTTATATAGATGATCTATTCAAACAGTTTCGCAATAGCACACAGCACTCTTATTGGCCTATAGTTTTCAATATCAGAAACACTGCCAGACTTATGGATAGGTGTCACTAATGCTTCCTTCCATATGTCTGGAAACGTATTTGATTTTATTGATGAATTATAGATATAAAGAAGAGGTTGCTTTAGCCATACTCCACATCTTCTAATAATATATGGTGGTATTTTATCACTTCCTGCAGATTTTTTTGGCTTAAGTTTCTTTAAAGCTTCCAAGTAATCGCTGTCGGTTACTTCATCGATTGTGAGACGGGTTTCAACATCACCTGCAAAGTTGATGCTGTAAGTCGCCTAGTCATTACTGTAGACAGATTGAAAATATTTGCCAAAAGAATCTGCAGAGTCACTTTCTTTCACTCAGGAGCCCTGTAGCTTGAGTATGAGGGAAGAATTATTAGTTTTTTTGTTGCTTTTCGTATATGACCAGAAGTGTTTTGAATCGATATTAATGGCATTTTCTATATTTTTTATGTATTCTTTATAGCACGTATCAATTAGTTTTTTCAATGTTCGTCTCTCCTCAACATATAGCTGCATATAATAGTTGGATAGATTTTTCAACTTTCTTAGTTCATTTTTCCGTTTCAAACATTTTTTTACTTCATAGGTAAACCAAACAGGAAACTTTCTTTTTTTATTTTTCACTCGAGGTACTAATTCGTTGAGAACGTCATATATTTTACTATAGAAAAAATTTACCGCGTCATTAACATTTTCTATTTCAAAGAATGCAGTCCAGTCAATATCTCTGATTTTATACGAAAGCTGTATGAAAGCTCCAAAGAAGGTATTCTCCCTATTACTCCTACTATTTTCTAGTTCAATATCAATTAATAATGCAGGGTGGTTTGTATCCTCTTCTATCAATGGAAAGTCAGATCTAGATACTTTTAGAAACTCGCAATTTTCATTAGCTGTTAGCACGAGATCAAGTTTTCGATTATTATTATTGAGAACTTCATTCATTTGTTCCAAAGCATTTAAGTCCGTGAAGTCTAAAAAAGTCTGTCATCCAAGCTTGTTCGCACCGTTAACTGGGATGTCAAATTTGGTAGGTTGAAGTCACCAGCGACGTACACATTTCTGTTATCATCGACCATTTGTTCATAAAAATCAAAAAAACATTTGTAATTTTCAACAGCTGATTTCGGAGGAAAATAAACTACAAAAAGAGCGATTACTATTTTTCTCAACCTCACTTTAACATACAGAGCGTCGAAATCACTTTCTTTTTTCTACCAGTCTGAAATTTTAAATTTTTCACTTACCCCTATCATAACTCCTCCTCCCCTATCTTTATTCGTTATATACGGATTTTTATCGCATCTAACTATCTCATACCTGTTACAGTTAATAAATTCAGAACTGTATATTGATTCATTCGACCATGTTTCTGTCCCCAGTATTAGATCATAGTTTTCTCCTTCAGTACTTAATTTGAAATTATTCAACTTTGTTCTCAGTCCCCTGAAATTCTGATAATAACAAGTTATATTTTTCATTTTGGCTATAGTGTATCTGTACGTTTATAAATATATTAATGTAACAAGAGTATTTTTTTATTATTTACGAGAAGATTATTAGTATATACAAAAAGAAAAAAACAGATCAGTTGTGTTGTGCGTCACCGCGCCTAATCGTGTAATCTCATTATGTTTCAGTTCAAATCACTCCGTTTAATTATTTTCCTTCTTCTACCGCCATCATTCACAAAGACATCATCGTTCATTGTCCACACGTTTCTATATGAATATTTGGTTGTTGCTGCTTTTGATTTGATCTCATTATTGATTTCTTGAGTTCACACTTTTTTTAATTCACATTGTAAAATCAATATTTTTTCGATGCAGTTCTTGATGACATATTTTTCCACTGATGATGTATGAATTCTAAAAAATTGTGTATATTCATTTTCCACTGTATTATATGAATTCAAATGAAACATTCAACATTATAATGAGCAATCAAATAAACATATATCCAGACAAAAGTCTTCGATGTTGAAATAATATTTATAATCTGGGTCACAAGTTGTAATTTGTGTAGAATACATAAACTATAGCAATAATATTTATAGGTCCTTGTTCAAAATTTCAAAGTTCAAGTTTGGGATTAACTCTTCTTGCTTTCAATGCTTTTGTGGTTTTCATGCATCACTACTAGTTTCATGATGGAATTGGTGATACGAGTACATATCAACCAGATCAAAAAGGGGCACAGGTAGTATTTATTTTAATTGAATTCAATAAGAAATTGTGAACGTGTATTACATAGATGATGGAAGTCGTTTTTATTCAATTCACTATTATCTATAAAAAGCATAATAGAGAAATTGAGTTAGTACTGAACACTGAAAAAGCTATTGCATAGTGGAACACGGTTTTGTTAACTATCAAGCAGAAATTATTGATTCAAATCTGAAAATAACGTTAGAAACGATCGTGAATAATTAGGAAATATTCGACATGATGAGCAATTTTCAAATAGTATATATGTTAATATTTCAATTTCTGATTTTGTCCCATGGTTTTGTTTCGTAAAACTCAGGAATTCAAAATTCTTGACTGAGTTTCTCGATTCATTCTCATGCTTCATCTCACCATGAAATGATTTCCTTATATATCAAGTAGTAACAGATATAACAACACCGTGAATATTGTGTGTAAACTCTGGTCGGGTTCTTCCTTCAATATTCAGAATTTACTTCATAGGTAAACCAAACAGGAAACTTTCTTTTTTTATTTTTCACTCGAGGTACTAATTCATTGAGAACGTCATATATTTTACTATAGAAAAAATTTACCGCGTCATTAACATTTTCTATTTCAAAGAATGCAGTCCAGTCAATATCTCTGATTTTATACGAAAGCTGTAAGAAAGCTCCAAAGAAGGTATTCTCCCTATTACTCCTACTATTTTCTAGTTCAATATCAATTAATAATGCAGGGTGGTTTGTATCCTCTTCTATCAATGGAAAGTCAGATCTAGATACTTTTAGAAACTCGCAATTTTCATTAGCTGTTAGCACGAGATCAAGTTTTCGATTATTATTATTGAGAACTTCATTCATTTGTTCCAAAGCATTTAAGTCCGTGAAGTCTAAAAAAGTCTGTCATCCAAGCTTGTTCGCACCGTTAACTGGGATGTCAAATTTGGTAGGTTGAAGTCACCAGCGACGTACACATTTCTGTTATCATCGACCATTTGTTCATAAAAATCAAAAAAACATTTGTAATTTTCAACAGCTGATTTCGGAGGAAAATAAACTACAAAAAGAGCGATTACTATTTTTCTTAACCTCACTTTAACATACAGAGCGTCGAAATCACTTTCTTTTTTCTACCAGTCTGAAATTTTAAATTTTTCACTTACCCCTATCATAACTCCTCCTCCCCTATCTTTA
Source organism: Leptinotarsa decemlineata (assembly GCF_025532065.1). Classification (NCBI taxonomy): domain Eukaryota; kingdom Metazoa; phylum Arthropoda; class Insecta; order Coleoptera; family Chrysomelidae; genus Leptinotarsa; species Leptinotarsa decemlineata. Next base: position 19,759,070 of record NW_027412606.1, read on the forward strand.
TTCGTTATATACGGATTTTTATCGCATCTAACTATCTCATACCTGTTACAGTTAATAAATTCAGAACTGTATATTGATTCATTCAACCATGTTTCTGTCCCCAGTATTAGATCATAGTTTTCTCCTTCAGTACTTAATTTGAAATTATTCAACTTTGTTCTCAGTCCCCTGAAATTCTGATAATAACAAGTTATATTTTTCATTTTGGCTATAGTGTATCTGTACGTTTATAAATATATAAATGTAACAAGAGTATTTTTTTATTATTTACGAGAAGATTATTAGTATATACAAAAAGAAAAAAACAGATCAGTTGTGTTGTGCGTCACCGCGCCTAATCGTGTAATCTCATTATGTTTCAGTTCAAATCACTCCGTTTAATTATTTTCCTTCTTCTACCGCCATCATTCACAAAGACATCATCGTTCATTGTCCACACGTTTCTATATGAATATTTGGTTGTTGCTGCTTTTGATTTGATCTCATTATTGATTTCTTGAGTTCACACTTTTTTTAATTCACATTGTAAAATCAATATTTTTTCGATGCAGTTCTTGATGACATATTTTTCCACTGATGATGTATGGATTCTAAAAAATTGTGTATATTCATTTTCCACTGTATTATATGAATTCAAATGAAACATTCAACATTATAATGAGCAATCAAATAAACATATATCCAGACAAAAGTCTTCGATGTTGAAATAATATTTATAATCTGGGTCACAAGTTGTAATTTGTGTAGAATACATAAACTATAGCAATAATATTTATAGGTCCTTGTTCAAAATTTCAAAGTTCAAGTTTGGGATTAACTCTTCTTGCTTTCAATGCTTTTGTGGTTTTCATGCATCACTACTAGTTTCATGATGGAATTGGTGATACGGGTACATATCAACCAGATCAAAAAGGGGCACAGGTAGTATTTATTTTAATTGAATTCAATAAGAAATTGTGAACGTGTATTACATAGATGATGGAAGTCGTTTTTATTCAATTCACTATTATCTATAAAAAGCATAATAGAGAAATTGAGTTAGTACTGAACACTGAAAAAGCTATTGCATAGTGGAACACGGTTTTGTTAACTATCAAGCAGAAATTATTGATTCAAATCTGAAAATAACGTTAGAAACGATCGTGAATAATTAGGAAATATTCGACATGATGAGCAATTTTCAAATAGTATATATGTTAATATTTCAATTTCTGATTTTGTCCCATGGTTTTGTTTCGTAAAACTCAGGAATTCAAAATTCTTGACTGAGTTTCTCGATTCATTCTCATGCTTCATCTCACCATGAAATGATTTCCTTATATATCAAGTAGTAACAGATATAACAACACCGTGAATATTGTGTGTAAACTCTGGTCGGGTTCTTCCTTCAATATTCAGAATTACGTAAGCTGCGATTTTTTATGCACGATACACCTTAATGTACATTCAGTACAGACTTCATTTTATTCGGAACTCCCTGTAAATTATTTTATTTCTGGAATCACCCCATTTGATATTTACCTTGAATCCAGTATTGAGTTTAGTTTTGTTTTTGCTTCACTTTCACACAAACTACCCAGTGCACGATCATTTTCTATAAGAAATATCAAATAGTAGTCATCGATTTCAAATTTCCATATGAGTTTTTATGACTTGTCTTTCATTACAACAGAAATTAGATGAATTCATACAAAAATATGTTCGGTGGAATGATTATTTGAAAAATACCCATTTCCAGCTCTATACAACACTTATATGGAAAATAAACAAATGAAAATTCAAGGATAGCAGCAAACTTGTTTGTCATTTATCTTTTCTTCATCACCAATAGTTGTTTCAGATAGTCAGGAAAGTTTTTATTGATAATAAAACAAAAAATTATCATATGTATTTATATCAAGTGAAATTTTGTCGAAGTTCATCATAGTTCAAATATGTAATTATCACTATGTTTCAACGGAAACGAAGAAATAATAATTGTATCAATAATTACGGTCCACTGAACCATTTCTACTGCGCATTGGACTTCTCCGAGGCACGTCATCATATAATCATCCAGGTGTCACTCAATATCTCAATTATCCTTGAAAAAATAGTTTGGTGAAAATCCATAAGAATCTGTGTGAGTATTACGATGAATGTTTTAGGGACAATGTGTCAAGTCTAACTGAAAAAAACTTCAACTACTTCAATTTCGTATAAAATTTGATTAAAGAAAAAACATGTAACCTGATATCGTATGAATTTATGCCAGCCTCATGAAAACACGTCCACTGTGAAGGTCTCAAATCAAGCACAACGCTAGAAGTTATAGTCAAGGTCAAAAAACAATTGCAAGAAATATTCTTGTGAATTCAAACGACACGAAAGGTTAATGTTATATGTGATGGTTTTCATTCCTACAAATAACTACCATGAAACGATTCATGAATAATCGGACCACGCAAATCATGATGACTTGATATATCAGGAATAACAATGATCATAACCTCTTTTCATATTATGTTCATCGTTTGAATGAAACTGATGACTATTCGTTATTGGGTGCGACCATTTCAGCTATTACTCACTATATAGGAATAAATGAAATTGAGAATATTTCAAGAATTTTATGTTTCATCAATGAAATTTCCAGGAAGAACTTCATTAAATCAACATTCATTGAATAATTTTCAGAATAGGCAATGATAATTCATTATACACAGTAAAAAATTGGAAATGAATATGTAATGTGATTCCTGATTTGCTTGCGAAATGGATGACTGAATGTTTATATTGACATAAAAACTGTACTTCCTCACAATTTGAAAAGAGTTCGTTCTTTGTCTTATCAATAACCTAGATAGAAGGGGAGACTGGTGTGATGACTGCTACCTAGGAACTTCCGAATTATGTTTGAGCTTTGAGTAGATTATCCACATCAATATTATTATTTTTTCTTAATAAAACCGTTCAACATATTTTCTATCACTTATTTTATTTTCAAGTTTACTGTTTCCAATATTGTTCCTCAATTCTTCTCATTCTGTTTAGATCATTCTATGCCTCAGTATCACAAAGTTTATTTCCCGACAATTTGTTGAAATCTAACTCTTCAATGCATAAACTTTTCAATGACTTCACTCGCTTAGGGCCACGTATGCTTCTCCTTCTACAAACAATTTCGAGCCTGATTACACAACTGCGTGGTCTACAGTGCTGACCTGCATTTCATGAAAAGTGGAAGCCCATGACAAAATTGAAGATAACATCCTTCTTACAGCCGTCCCATAATTGAACTTTGCTGAAAACTCTATGGATTTCAGGTGGATAAGATGTACGCCGTCTCTTCCAAAAGTTGATCTGAACTGAGCATTTTACTTGGATGAAACTGAGGCAAAAAAATTCTGCAATGTAGCCGATAGCGCCGTTTAACAATCCTATCGATACGTTAGCATTGGACCGCAGTTGTGAAATAATCTGTAATCCGCCTTTTTATAGTTGCGACCATCTTGAATTTGCATCTTTTTCATAGTGTACTACTATTCTACTGGTCGAGCCTTGTCATTTGATACCCATAGATAGATAGGTTGACATTTATTGATAGACATTTATTGATAAGTCAAAAACAGAACAATGTTAAAAAAACAAAAAACCAAACAACACTGAAAGTAGGTAGTACACAGTACACTGTTCATTGACAGTCCGAAATGAATTCTGGAATAATATAAAATGCCCTTGATAGATAACATTTTAATTTTGTTTTGAATCTGAACAGGTTCTTCAAGTCATCAAGTAGCATGTTAGAAAAGTTTGCTGCAGCATATTATGGAGATTTTTTATAAGTCGAGTAGTTGACAATTTCCAATCTGAATTGGTTTTTTTGACGGGTTGGGCAGTGGTGGATATCCGCATTTTGAATAAAATGGTTTTTATGAACGTAGGCAAATATCATTTATTCGATAACATCTCTGAAAGATTTTCGAAAACCCAAGTGGAATATCAATCGTATGAATCTTTTCTGTACTGTGAAGACTGCTGCTGCCAGTAGCGGGACCATGAACTATAATGCGACCTTCATTTGAACAGCTCAGAATTGATCAGATATTTCATCATTCACTCTTACTATCAGTTTTCTCCCTTCTAGGAATGAACGTATTCGGAGTGCATACATTTTTGTCAAAATGAAATTAAAGTTTCAAAGGCACGGGATGAATCGAAAAATAATTCAATGACCAACTCGCCTGCCTCCATCTTATCCTGTATCAGCTGAATCAAATCTCTAGTTGCAGTTTCAGTGGAATATCCTTCTCTGAAACCATATTGAACTTTTTTGTGCATTGGTTCAGCATATGTGCCGTTTCTTTCTCCAATATCTTTGACAATAGACTCATCAATGCAACAGGCAAGAAATGTCTGTCAGTGACCCAGTTTAACTGATTTATTGAAAGTATACGACAAATATAGTGCAATTTCTGTAGCGCACTTTTTTATTAGGTAAACTGGAATTTCATCTATTCAGTAGATTTTTTATTCTTCAGGTTTTCTATTATAACTTCTATTTCTGACGACAGAAAAGGCTGAAAGGAAAAATAATTCATTTTTGTTATAGATGATGTCGTGCAGTTGATTGAGAGACCGTTACTGAAATTAGATTTGAGTTGTTCATCTACTACCGTCACGAAAATGTTACTAAATATATTCGCAACTTTCTGTTTCTGAGATTCGTTAACCATCATGATCGAGCTCCATGTCGTTTTGTAATTTTTTTTATTCAAACGTGTATTAACAATATTCCAGATCGTCCTATTTTTATCATTCAATTCCTCTATGAGATTCTTATAGTGATTCTGCTTGGCTATCTTTACATTTTGGTCGTATAATTTTTTCAATCGTTTATATTCATCATTAAAAGCGGCACTTCTGGGAATTATTTTACGCATGTTATTGACATTCCTCAGATTATCTGATTCAACTTTGAGTTCACGAGAATACCAAGCATTTGTGCCGTGAATATATGGGTTCAATAAGAATTTTAGGGAAAGATGCTTTGAATGCGAAAGACAAGTGTTTCAAGAATTTTTCGAATGAAACATTTATATCTAAAGAGTTCAAGAGACATTTGAACTGCTCTACACTGAAGTCGGTGAATTTCCTTCTGAAGGAATCAAATTCGATCAAATTCGAGACTGTTCCAAGTGATACTTTGGACACAATGGTCGGAAATACATGGGTCAAAAATTCCAAAATTAATACATTGTTTGTCATTAGTAATAATATAGTCAATGGCTGTAACACTACTGTTACCCCTTGTGTTTTCTTATTAGGGATTCGAAGTTATGAAATTCGAGAGTATCACACAAAATATTTTCAGACATTGAAGCCTGCAAAAAATATATGTTCATATCCCCACAAATGAGAATGTATTTGAATTTCTTGTGGATGATATTGAGAATCCTGCAGAATTCAATATGTCTATGTTTCCTTTATTTGAACGGTATACGCTCATTATACAGGCATCATTTTGAAATATATTGCACTACATCCTATATCCATTTCAAGAGATGATTGTTTAACTTGTTTAATTTCTTCACAATAGATTGCTTTGTTGGTTTTGGCAAGGATAAAAACGCCACCATGACTTTTACTGATCCTGCAGTAGTTGGTAACTACATGGTAGTTACATATTTTAATAATACCTATTGTTTAATAGGTTTGCCAATGTTCAGGCAATAGTAAAATATCTGGTTGTTACTCCTCCAGGAATGCGTCTAGTATAATCAGTTTATTAATGTTACATTGAATATTCAAATGAATTATTTTCAAGGAATGACTTACTTCAGCAAACAAAACCTGCTCAGATTCACTGACCCTTGAATTTGATGTTTGATGAAAATAACTAGAATTGCAAAAAACTTATGACAAAAACCTACCATGTTTTGAAAAATGTCAACAATCTGTATTTCGAAAACGAATCATTCTTCGTTTAACATTTCATAGGAGAAAGTTGTTTATTTTGACGAGATCCACCACATACTTAGTTTTTGTAATGTTCCCAGCAACTTCACTTAGCGCCCTAAGAGCTCAGTAATATGCATTGATTTAGAAAATTGTAAATATCTAGAAAACGATCATCTCCAGCGTTGTTGAGGTGGTGTACCTTTTTTACTTGAAAAAGGTATGGGAATTAGATTTTTTCATGAAAAGTACCTAAAGTTTACTGTCAAAAAAGTTAGGGCAATTTGAAATAAATAATGACAGCGTATGCAGCGCCCTCTAGATGTTACATGAAAATTATTACGAAATTATGATTTCCCACGTCAAGAAAACCTCGATTACCAAATTTCGTGCAAATAACTTATTTTTTGCAAGATTTATTTCCAATAAGCGAACAAAAAAATTTAATATCTCCGAAACGAAGCATTTTGGAATACGTCACTTGCATATTTTAACATAGTCATGTTACACCCTGTATATACGAAAAAAATTGATGAACATTTCGAGAATGATTTTCCTGAAGGGAAAATATTATATGGATGACTATTAAGACAAATTGCTATTTGTCGGTTGAACAGTCATATATCTAAACAATCTTTGGTTTAGCATACAAGCAAAACCTTTTCCAGCTAATGAAAATAACGATTATGTAATCCTTGATATGGGTTTCTTGATTATGAGTTATTATTCAATTCGAGAAATATAATTATATGAAATTACGGTAGGTAGGTGATACAGTGAATATTTCCAGGAAACAGTAGATTTTTGTTGATATATCATTCATAATACATATTTTTATCTGTGATATCATATCCTGTTCAAAGATCTATTCATTCTTTGTTTCTATACAATTCAGAACTACTTTGCAGATTATCATCTATTGTTTCAGTTTTCTTACCCACTATATATACCCACATTATCTCGTTTATTTCGAATATTAGTCTTTTTTAAAAAACAATAGTTGAGCTACCGCTAACTACTATAATATTTCCGTCATCTGATATTCGCAAATATATTGACATATTCTGTTACTTTATTTTCCCAGCTTTGTGTGTATGTGGTGTCAGTGAAATTTTTCCAATTTTTTAAACAAAATAATGTTCATATATGAAATGAACCATTTTTCTTCATTAGTTTCATAAAAAACTTTGAAATACAGAATTGTCTCTACTAACGTTGGAGATGAAATGAAAACCTTTTGAAACAATCTTATTTGAATGATATATTCGTCAACCTGGTTAACGGTTGACGAAAAAACAGATTTTAACAGCTCTTTCATTGACGATTAATAAATGCGAGTTTCATATCACAACGTTATAGGGTCTGATTTATGACAAATCGAATATACAGTTGATCAGACAATTATATTACTGTTTTCGTAATCATAATTTGAATATAATTTTTTTCAGGTTCTTCTTCTGGAGGCGTATTGGGTCTATCAGAAATAACGGAAAACCATTCAATATGGAAAATGCTCATAGCAGAGTGTTTAGGCACCCTCATTCTAGTATTTATATGTTGTGGTTCCTGTATCGGTATAAATCAGTCGCCAGATTACGTGCCTTATGTTCAAATCGCATTAACTTTTGGTTTTACTGTGGCATCAATAGCACAGGTGAGTTAAGTGATTTACTTTCAATAATATATTAAAAAAAATATAATTTGTGAAGATTTCAATGTTTTTATTTTTATTTCATAGCCTTTCAGAATCTGAAAAATTAATAAAGGTAAATCAATACAGAATCTGCTGAAGTGTAGACGGCAAACTGAAAAGTTCACTCCTAAGGGTGTAATATAGCTGTTCACAATTGAGGCGTTACTCATGAGTGATTTTCTTTTTTTTGGTTTTCAAAACAAACAAGAAATTTTTCCCGAAAGGTCGACTATCCAAACAAGTTCTTTTAATTTGTAGGTGAAATGTTTCAATTTCCAGTATATATAGTATTAAGAAAATACTTTTGTATAGTTTCTACTGTGTTTATTTATTCCTTACGACCGGTTTCGGCTTATAATAACGAATAAATAAACACAGTAGAAACTAGACAAAAGTATTTTCTTTATTCTATATTCAACATGAATTTCTACAAAATAAATAAGTCATCAATCGAACGAGTTCCAGTATATAGTTCAGCTTTTTTCATTCATTACGTACCAACAAAATCGTTCATTGACAGAAAGTGCATGAAAAATAAATCGTTTACATATACAGTTTTTTTTTGAAGAATATGAACAATACCATATCCACGGATGGGTATGTGAGACCCGGTTCGAGCAGTAATTTCCACTACCTACTCAAATAGTAATGAAAGGTAAACGGAAAATTCAATGCTCTATCTGAACATTTCGTATCATTTAAATATTAAAAATATAAAACTCTTAAATTCAGGCTATTTCGAAATAAAACTCATTGATGAGATTCATTTTGATTTTTACTATGAAAAGTTTACAAAACTGCGGCATGTGTTTCGCTGTATAGTATCTCTCTCTTCATATACTGAAAACATTACTCTGATCTACGGTTCAATCAGACGATTATTCTTAATTTAGTTTCAACTACCTTTAAAGAGCGGATAGAGTCATTTCATCAACTAATAGGCATATTACTGATACATTTAATTTTTTTCCTTGAGAAAAATACTTTCAATTTACTCAAAAATTAATCGGGGTGAACTGAAAAGTTTGCCTTCTCATCACCCGTGTAATTTTATATTTTTTTGGTTGTGAAAGGTGATATAACCCAAAATAGTTCGACGAAAAACTATATAATTGAGTCAATTAATGAACAAATAGTGCCATATCGACTTTTCTTTTGAAAAAAGGGTATCATTCAAAATTTCGATTTACGACAAGGTTTTCACTTTATTATTTTTGCTTCAGTCAGATAATTCTCCCTACCATGAGATTCTTCATCTGTGAAACAAAACACACTCTGAATATCAATTTATATGTGATACAAATACATGTTATTTTTGATAGGTTACTGATATAAAATTTTCTGAAAAATATCAATATTACGTTTCACTTTTCACTTTCAAGTGAACACCAATGCGAAAGTAGAATATCATAGAAGTATATTTTTGTTAATTCAATTAATCAGCAATATATGTAATATTGCTGATTTTAATGAATTTATGTGCAAAATAAATTCTACAATTTCTACGAAAAATTTAATTTTGACTATAATTATAGTGTTTTCTTCCATTTTCAAAATTCTTAAATATGATATCGACATGAAACCTTATCAAAAGGAAACTAAAAATCCCACAGGCCTATACCGGAACAATTTTCATGAACTTTGTAAGGGTTTCTTTGTTCATTCTTCTGATAAATTGGTATTTGCAAATAATGGAGGTTTATAAGATGATATAATTTCACATGTTCATGTGAATTAAATGTATTTTAGATATAGTGTTAACTAACATTTGGAGAATACCATCAAATGGATATAATTGTGTAGATACTAAATGAAAAAGTAAAGAATGGAAAATTTACATGGGGTGTAAACAAATTCTGAAATGTCATGTCCTTCACATAAAAACAAATAGAGCAATCACGTCATTCACAGTGGATATTGATTCGATTATGACATTTGGTATTTTCAAAACTACAAATTCATCTTGAAATAAAATCCCTTCTTTTCAGTTGTATTTTATTCTTAAGTTGTCGAAGTTCAAATTAACGGCTTCCAATAATTTTCCTGATAATTTTTTTCACACGAACGCAACTGCCATAATATATCAATTTTTTTTGTGCGGAGTACAAGGTTGTACTATTTTTCAGTGGAAAAAAGTTTCAACACGTTCTATTTTTGTTTCGAAAACGAATGAATTCCCATTTCTGTCGTTGTATAAACGTAAAATAATTTGAATCATTTTTACGCTACGGAAAGTATGTAAAATACGAACATTTTGAGTTTATTATATAGTATAACAACAATATTGTGGAAATTACAATTCATGTCATCACTCCTCATTCATATAATTACCTCACATACAATCTTGACATGCGAATAACAAATAACCAACGACCTACCTATCAGGAAGTTAATGCTGAATCAGCTACATCACAGATCTTCTTAACAGATAGATGCAAAAATATTCTGCCTTTTGAATAATAGGGAAAGCATGTACTTGATCAAAGCTCAAGTATAATAAAATGTGTTTGAGGTAATCACATACAGAACGTGATGAAACATTTGAATTAGTGAGTTGATAATAATAATATTCCAATTCTTCAACATTGTTAGCAGCCGTGGAAATCATTCTGCATCTATATCTACTTCAGATATTACTCGAGAAAAATTTTGATGGAAACTGTGGACCCAACATACACATGCGAAGTGTTGCAGACTATTGGTCGACACACAAAACCACAGTTTTTCGTTTATTACTGGAGTTTTTTTCTCAACACCAAATCGTTATTAACACCTATATGAAAGCTATATAAAAATTGATTTCATAATATACAGCTATAACAGTTAAACATATATTGTGAAATAATAGATAAGGTATACCTGTATGGGTGGTACACCTGGATGGTTTACCTGTATGGGATATCTAGTACCATAGCATAAATAGCGTTGGCTTCACGTTAGTTACTAGTTTAATCTTCCTCTTTGAAGATGATCACTTGGTGATCGAAACACGTGTCAAAGTGTTAAAAATAACGATTTAGTGTTGGAAAAAAACTCCAGTAATATTCATTACTACACCAAAGGTTCCAAACAGTGCATATAATTACTCTCAAATCGATGTCTATAACAGTCAACTTTGACATGAGTTATAAAGTCCTAGTTTTGAGAGTGGACCGGAGATAGAAAATAGAGAGAGCAGATAGCGGTAGGTTCGCAGATGATTCGAAAATATTTCCAGGTTCAGGTACAGGAATATACAATGTCAGATCTTGGACAGAGATTTCAATCTGCCCAACCTCACATATGATAAAAATATTTGTTCATAATCAAGTAGTTCTGAGAGCACTTGGCCCTCATAGAGCAAAGTTTGAGATGATATCGAGCTGCCTGAAAGGGTACCCATTATAGAAATAATAAACGAATTATATTTTGTCTGTATTTCAGGTCATACTGGCCTATTGACTTCTTCGGAAAGAAGGCGCTGCGAATGATTCAATCGTACCAGAACCTGTTATTGGTATCACTTCAAGCTTTGTAAAACAAACATTGAATAAGAGAACTACAAAAATAGTTTCATACTGTTGGTAATGTCCACTAGAATCGGTTTGAAAAAAAATGTTGTTTCTGGTGGAACAGTTTTCGAAGATAAATCACTATTTTTGAAGCTATACTGTTCGAACATACAAATAGATAGAGAAAATGGTAGTTCAGAATCATTAGTTCCGTACTAATAAGAGAGTAAGGCGATAATAGTAATTACAACATATTCTTCAACAAATAATCAATCACAAAAAGAAAAATCGAATGAGTATTATGTTCACGTGACAGATCAATGTGGAATATTTCATCATTGTTAATATCAATCATTCAATTATAAATGAAGTTGATTTTGTTACATTAATATTCACCTTATCTAACTACTTTTATTGTCAATGTCAGAACTATATTAAAATGGATTTATTTATTATGAGCAAATATCCTGTCACGGTTTTGTGTTCAAACTTTTCTGACCATCTCGACTGATTTTCATGAAATATTTGTAAGTTTGGTAGGTATGAGAATAGTATATTTCATACCGTTAGGTGACTGAGATGCCCCTATGCAGAAATAAACTTTGACAAAATGTTCTTTGTTCTTTTAATGAAGCCGAACAGAGTTTGCTGAGTAAGCTAGTAATCAATAAAAATGATGAGAGTGCTTCAAGTAACAACTATACTCATTATCAGTAACATTATATTCCTAATTTTCACGAAATATTTTTCAATCGTTTTCAAATTCATTTCAAGTGACTAAACCATATTTGTTGAGAATTCCAGTAGATTGACTGAATCAACAAATGGGAATAGATCTGGTCAATATTTATCATAAATATTAGGTGAAAAATGCAGGGTCATAATCTGTATTTAACATATGATAATATATCATGGTAAGTGCTACTCTTTTTATTTACTTTTCATCCATCTGAGGATTTATGAAATGTTAATTAACATCGCTACTATAAATACTACTCGTCTAAACGATGCAGACGAATTATGACTGCTAGATAACGATTTTAAAATTTGTTGAACAATTTTTATGTTTCTATGCTCTAGAAAACTATGAATAACTGCTATAAATATAAAACATCAGATCAAAATTCCATTTTACATTGGGAAAAAACTGCAAGTATTGTTTTGTAATCATTTTGGATGAAAAATCAATCATTTTGAAAGAACTGGAATGAGTTAAAAATGGATTTGAAAATCATTAATTTCGTTATATTGTATATGAAATTCAACCTAAATACACACTCAAGGAACCCTTCATTGTGAGAGTTTCACCAACCAGTTTTACAAAAACCCAAAACGTGTCTCGCTATAATATAGCTTTTCAAGGTTCTTGTATATTTTGTAGAATCATTCTGGTTCAAATCCCATTTCGCTAAATGATCAACGATCAAGACAAAATAGATGAACATTGTCATTGAGTTGACATTTGTTAAGTATATTGAACATGCGAATAATTATAGTTATAGATCTTCAAAAACATTGGAGACTTCGACTCATTTCATCTGAATTATGATTTTCATCCCAAAATATGATGATTTCCATCGTAAAACTATAATCCCAAACTGATCATTGAGTTCAGCCTCAATTCAATATACTCATTACTGTAGAAAAAATGTGATCTATGAAAAATAATCATGTTTTTGTTGTCCCATAAATTCAACAACCTTGATTCATTTCAGATTTTGTGGCATCACCTGTGAGCTTTTTCACCAAAATAAGTCTCAATCTATATCTACTGACGCAACACAACCTTACGAACGCTTTATTACCATTTCTGCAATTGCCAAGTCATTTCAGGAATACTGATTGTGTTGCCTCACGCTCAATAAAATATTGAATCCTACTCTAATATATGAAAACTGTCAACATCTTTCACATGACCAAACGAAAGCTGTTATTCCTAATTGAAAGAAAGTTATTTTTACAGATTGAAAATCATAAATATCTCAATGAAAAATTTGTATAGGCATAATAAGTCGGAGCTTGAGTTCGCTTCTTCAAGTTAGTGCCTGAATTTGAAATAAAGTTCTGATCTTCTCATAAAACAGTATCTTGAAACTGAATATTTCATGAATAGTCATCAGTGTTCTGATGTCAACCGTCAACCACAGCTCTTTCAATTTTTTTTCAGTATTTTCAATTTCCTTTGATGCCATTAGAGTTGTGATGGTTCCAATGTATAAAAACGAAGTCGGAACTTTGTTTATTACACTGAAACAATGTGCAATCAGAAAAATTCGAATACAATACAAATTATCTATTCAGAAAAAGGAATATGTCATGGGAGATTTTCCGCAGTCATAGATAAAATTTACAGCAAAATTAAAACATTACAAAGTATATTTCCAACATTTCAACAAAATGACTGAATAATCTTCGTACCTTATCCGGCAGTTGTAAGGCATCGGTGTTAGCATTTTTGCCGTCGTGGTAAACGACGGCGAATAGCTTGTACAGCTTCTCTATTGTAGACTGTGTTTCTGACAATACCAATGTCGAATCAATTTTCAAGTCGATTTTCAACTCCAAAGCCTTGTTAATATTTGTGCAACTGTTGTGGCTATATTCGAAAAACTTCAAATGCAATATGAGGATAACGGAAAGTTTGCAGAGCTTTATTTGCTCCCACGGTTCGATGTTCTCGTTAGTTTTCAACGAAGTTAGCCCCTCTAAACTTTCCTTGGATTTATATTAGAAGAAATGAACGAATAGAGGCATTTTGTTTTCGTCACTTGTATGCTTGATTGTTTTTTTTTTAGGCTATTGGACATATTAGTGGTTGCCATATTAATCCTGCAGTCACTGTTAGTTTTCTCTGTACTGGGAATATAAAATTAGTCAAAGCCGTTCTCTACATTGTGGTTCAATGCGTTGGAGCAATAGGAGGTGCTGCACTATTGAGGGTAAGTTAACAGGGTACAACAGAATCAAGAAATTGGAATGCTTGAAATCAATTACGCTTCCATGAAATGATTTTTATATTTTTCTTGAACGTAATTATGATTTATTATCGATATTGATGCAAAAGTTGTAACGGTTGGGATTTCCATAAAAAATGTTGGTTTATAAGACTTATATTTCTTTCGATATTTTATTTCAAGAGACAAGTAATTCAAATAGAAGATATGAACTGTGAAAGTTAATAATGAAACTACTCCTATGAATTCATGGAAAAATGTAGCACCTTGTTAACATCGTATCACGCTCTATTTTCTCTCGACAATACCACATATATTTAGGAAAATAACGTTTGAAAAATAAAAAAATTGATAATTATGTTCAGTATCATTTTTTAAAGATGAAAATTGTTTTCAAATATTGAAAAATTATGTTGAGAGAGTGTTTTTCACAAAAGTCATCTCATTACGGTTTTTGCTCATTGCGGCAAAGATAGGTGCTGTGTACAATTTTTTACATCATCTATCAATAAATTATTCTTGAACAAACATTCAAGTCAGTCTACGAATTTCAGAGAAAAAATGTTTACTTAATGTTCTTCATTGTTATAAATGGTTCTTCATGATTATCTCAATTATTAATTGGAAAATCATTATTTCTCTGAAAATCCTAATTGGCGTTTTTCAACCGAATGAAGATTTTTTGCCATAATCAATACAATCGTTTATTGAGTGGACATTTTTCCGGGAAAAAGTCTGACTATCATTCCATTTTTTTCTAAAGTAATAAGAATTTCAGAAACAACCACATATAACTAGAAAATTATTCCTAAAATTTTTCATAACACTCCTTGATATTACACGATAGTGACCTCTACAAATTTTTATCCCAAAAGGCGAATAAATTCATTAGGCAAACAAAGATTTGTTGTTCTGTTGCCAATAAGAAACACCAATCAGATTTTGAAACTCAACCTTGATGGATTATTTGAACAATTATAAAATAAAAAAGCAATATAACCGATGAACAGAGTTTTGTTTTTTGCATTTGTTCATGACCTTATGCTATTAAGTATGTATAGATGTGAGTAGGGCACCAAAGGCATATATTTTTGTGCCAATTAATTTTAACTTTTATGACGCCATTTTTGAAAGCGGAGGAAAGACAAAAATGTTGGTTACCAAATGTTTCAATAAAATAAAATAACATAAGTGCAATACCCACCAAATTGGTTGGTGAAACGCGCGGTTTCTCATGCCAAACTGAAGAAAATAATGATTCCTGACTTGTCCCCGAGTCGACGATACTGAATAACACTGGTCAACAGTGTTTTTGTCACATGAACTTTGTGATGTTGATTGTTAATGTAAGCCTATTCACATTATAAATATATAATAATTTTGTTTCAATCACATCCAGTATTTTCGTGACAGCTATATATTCATTTCTGACCTTATATACGTATATTTCTTTGAATAAAGTCATTTAGGCGGCTGTATAACTATTGTATCAGCTAACATACATTTTATTTCCGTTAGATACATCGCAAATATGCCACGAAAGTGTTCTACTAACCCCGACACTTTTGTTATGTGTGTGGAGATTCAACATCCTAGCATCGAAATTTCACCCCATTATAATATTTCAGTTTCATTGTAAGGGATAAGAGCTTTGAAGGAAAAATGAATGACCAGGAAAAAATCAGCGGAAAATGTTTCCAGAGTGAGAGTCAGAACAGCTTTATTGTCATAAAAGTTTAGGTTTTGTTCACAAAGCGAGCTTAAGAACTAAAACAATCTGAAACATTAAAATGAACGTCAAGAATTGAAACAAGATATTGACATGGCTCAAGCACTCTTCAAAAAGTCTATGGTAAAAGTCTGTGATAAAATTTTTTATAAGTTGCAATTATAAGTTGGGGAGTCATCCGAGAAAAATTCCTCAATAATATAATAAGCTTTATCTAGTTTCCCGAAACTGTTTCTAGCATGTTAACTTTGTAATTGAAAGGGGGAGGTGATTGAAATATTTTTTGCTATCATAAAAAATCTGTTTGAAAAAAAAACTGTTTTCCGGTAATCAGCTGTCGCACCCATACGAACGACAACTCTCAGGAGTTGAGAAACTTGTGCGAGCTAAGGACTAACGAGGCCTAACCTTTTAACGTGTGATTCCTAACACGGTCGAGTTTTTGATTTGTGCTGGTGCCGGAATAGGAATATTGAATGTGAGACGAGAGGCATAACTTTGAATTGAGTTCGAGATGTTATCTTTGTGCTTTTTGTGCATTAGGCAGACTGTTTCTGAAATGAAGAGACATCAGACTGTTAAGATGTGATGAGTTGAAAAAAAGGCTTACAGGAATCCTGGACACTACCTCTGGTAATGAATCTCATTGCTCTTTTTTTGAGTTGTGAAAACTTGATTTATTAAGTTTTGATAGCTGCTCCTCCAGAAACAAACTCCGTACCGCAAATGGTATTCGAAAACTGTGAAGTATGCTTTTCTAGCAGAGTAATAGTCCAAAGAGTTAGAGATAGACCTTATCGCATAACAACTTGGGGATAATTTTTTGCATAGTGTACTAGGTAGGTAGGTCTAAAGTGAGAGGGTCTATTCGACCCTCCACCGCATCCCATAAGGGTTTATTCACACCTATTCACACTCGGCCAAATAAACCCAGCTTTTTAACGAAGCCGATTAGTTTGTATGGTGAGTGGTTTTACAGGTCAGATGATGAGAATACGGATCTGCCGAACTCAAAGAACCTGATTCGGTCCCCTAGCGGGGCGGGCATGAAGTATATGCTCTGCAGTTTCATCATTTTCCAGACAGAGGCGACACACACTGTCTTCCGACAGTCCAAGTCTCTGCATGTGATGATTCAAATGACAGAGACCTGTAAGATGGCCTGTTAGACATCGTAGTTCATCACTACTGTAGTCCAACAACTGTTTGGAATCAAGCTTCGAAGGGTTAATAAACGCTTTGGAGTGAGCCAATCCTGTGAAATTCTGCCAGAAGTTTATAACTCTTCTTGCCATCCAGGTGTTCAGTGTTTGTTTGGCAAAGCCCAAAGCGATGCCAATGATAGGTTCTGGTTCAATGAAGCCGCTTGCAGCACCCTCCTTTGCAAGAGAGTCAGCAGTTCCATTGCCTTCCAGGCCAGTATGGCCAGGAATACAGCCTAGAGACAATCTGTTAAGTGTTCTTATCGAGGAGAGTCTTTTTCGGCAGTTTGCTACCAATTTAGACGTTGATCGGTAGGAGGCAAGAGCTTCCAACGCCGCTTGACAGCCCGAGAATATTTTTAATGACTTGTGAGTGAGGTTGGATTTATCCAATCTCTCCGCACACAATTTCATAGTGTAAATTTCCGCTTGAAATACAGGCACATAAGTTCCTAGACAGGTAGATAATTCTGTCCTGGGTTGCGACTGAAAAAACCTGCACCAGAACCGGCAGGTGTTTTTGATCCATCTGTGAAACAACAACTATCTGCTCTCAATATTTCCTTCTCCCGCAGGATTCAGTCCTCTCTATTGGGAAATAGTACTTTATAAGGCAGTTCGTAGTTGACTGTTGGAGGCATAAAGTCAGAGGTCGTTTCTTGTGCAATTGGCAATGTGCACAAGTCTGTATGCAGTCCATCCAGCTTTTTTTTCTAGAAAAATGTGAAGAGGAGGTAGATCCAGAAGGATCTCCATGGCCGCTTACGGTGTGGTACTGATGGCACTACTGATAGCCAGACAAGCCTGCCTCTGTAAGCCAAAGAGCTTCGCTTGGGTCGTTTTCTGTAAAGCTTTAGGCCACCAAGCAATTGCACCATAAGTGATCATTGGTCTGACAATCATCACATGAATCCAATGGATTTGTTTGGAACCTAAACCCCAAGTTTCACCACAAATCCTTCGACATGTCCATAGCGACAGTCTGGCTTTGTGTAAAACTTTTTCCAAGTGAGCGTTCCAGGTGAATCTTTTATCAAGGACAATGCCAAGATATTTCACCTTCGTTCCAAATGGAATGACCACATCATTGAGGAAAAGTGGCTCTAGATCGTCCAATTTGAAGGCAATTAACACATTCTGCTGGAGACAGACGTCTGCTCCCTCAGGCACCAACTGTGAACAACGTCTAACGCGCTTTGGGGGATATCACAAACTACACTTTCCGACGTGGACCTTGCCAGGATGACAAAGTCATCTGCATAAGCTTGCAGATCAACTTTTCTTCTGTCGAGGGCATCAATCAGACTATCCACCAGGAGCGACAGAAGCAACAGAAGGGAAGATAGTATCCCACCTTGAGGGCAGCCCCTGGTGACCCTGAATCTGAGCCTTGAAGAGTCGCAGTTGCAGTTCTGTTTGCTAGCATGGCATAAATCCAGCCAATTATGGCCGATTCTATACCCTTTCCAGCCAGTAACAATCCTATTGATTTAGGTAGTGCATTGTCGAATTCTCCTTCAATATCGAAAAATACAGCAACCGCAATCTCCTTGTTGTCAAGAGATTGGGAGATTTTCTCAACGAGGCTCTGAATCTGTCGATTTGTCGGTGTGATAAGCATACTGGTGATTATTCAGGGGGGATGCATATAATGGTACCCTCTTGATATGTCCGTCCAGTATCCTCTCAAGTCCTGTCAGCAGGAAGGATGTAAGGCTGATTGGTCGTACCGGTTCGGGGTGTGGGTATCTCCGGCCCACTTTAGGTATATATACCACCCTTGCTGCCAACCAACTGGGTGTTATACAGTTCCACACCAAACTAGCTCTGTACAATTTTGTGAGAATAGGTAAAATTATTTCCAGTCCGTTTTGAAGAAGAGCTGGAAATATACAAATTCTTTCCGGGAGTTTTGAAGGACTGAAAAGACTTGATAGCCCATTCAACTGCCGGTGCAATGATAACCTTTTTTGCGACATCCCAGTCGTTCTTTCTTGGGCGTTTAGCGCCCTCAAAGATGGACGGTCTGTTGTTATCATGAGTCAGATTTTCAGGAAAGCGGTTTTCTATCAAAAGCTCTAACGTTTCTTTACTAGAGGTCGTAAATGTTCCATCGGATCGTTTTAACGACCCAATTTCAGCAGTCGGCTCTCTAGAGAGAATTTTGTGAATTCTTGTGCTGCGAGGTAAATCAGAAATACTTTCACAGAACTTCCTGCAAGACTCCCGTTTTGCCTTTCTAATTTCCTTGTGGTATG
Source organism: Leptinotarsa decemlineata (assembly GCF_025532065.1). Lineage (NCBI taxonomy): Eukaryota > Metazoa > Arthropoda > Insecta > Coleoptera > Chrysomelidae > Leptinotarsa > Leptinotarsa decemlineata. The sequence goes on from NW_027412606.1 coordinate 19,778,334, forward strand.
TCTTCAGAGTGATTTTATGAAGCTCTCAGTTACCTGATTCTTTAGCTCGATTGAATAGTAGTCTTCTTCCACTTTCAAGGCTTTTGTTCCACCGAGAAGAGTTGCGGTTATCTCTTTTGACCCTCAGTGGACAGTTCTCATGATAGGATGAGATCACTGCTTCGCGAAATTGCGTCGCTACTGTATCCATATCATCACAAGTGTGAATAGTACTGAATCTGAGTTTTTATATTCCCTTCAGTCAGTTGATTTTGAGTCACGATATTCCACTACTGGTCTTTGACCTGTTTCAGTATTGAAAAGAATATATATATGGTCTGAACGAGAAGGTTCAGTAGATACAGACCAATGGTGTATCTTGTTGCTCAGAGAATGTGAGCTGAGGGTTGAATCAAATACCTCTTGCCTATTACTAGTGACAAAAGTTGGATCCGAGCCCTCATTGATTACAGACAGCCCTTTCCCTAGTATATAATCAAAGAGTAACTCACCCCTACGGTTTATATTCGTACTGCCCCACGCTGTATGGTGTGAATTGGCGTCACATCCCAATACTATTTGTAGTTTGTTCCTTTTGCTATAGTCGATAAGTCGTCTAACAGCAAGAGGAGGTACAGTATCCGAATCTTCCGGAGGCGACAAAATTCGTCTTACCCTTCTTGCCCGATAGGAAAATTTGGATGGCTACCACGTCTTGGGTGCAGAAGCATGTGAGCAAAAAATGGTTAATACCTTTCCTGATGACTAGACATGCTCTGGGTTTCACCCCAGGGCACGCTTCCACCTCACCAGGAATATTGCTCAGTCCGGTTACTTGGCCTGTATTTCCTGTCCATGGTTCCTGCAGGAAGGCAAAGTCGATTAATTCATCCTTGAAGTTTTTTCCAAGGAAGTATGAAGCGGCCTTGGCATGTTGTAAGTTTGCCTGCAAACACTTGAAGATAACAAGTGTTGCCGCAAACTTAGAACTCCTCGACCCTAGGAGGTAGAAGATGAAGGGTCCTTAATGACATCTCCACCCTCCTCTCCTGAGATAGAGAGATGTGTAGGCACAGATGATGAGGTGAGGACACCTGCTGTCTCTGAGTTGCCTGCTAATTTATTGGATTTTTTTGACGGGACGATTTCCGTCTTTTCTTTCAGAGAGCCACGTCCAGCCTTTTTTCCTAGTTTACTCGACGAGACGTTGGCCGTCTTTGTCTCCTGAGAAACACCTGTTTTCCCGGCCTTGGGCTGGGTGTGAGCCGGTGGTTTACCCCTATGTTTGGGTTGAGGTTTGGTTGAACTCCTCCCCATAGGTGGATTTCCACTTGACCCCGCTTTATTTACTCTAACGGATACACTAGAGTGACTCGTTTGAGTAGTTTTCTGCTGGGAGGGTGCACAGGTTTTAGGGCAGAATCAGACCTGTCCAAAACCAAAATGTGGTCTGAAACCCATCCTCGCCAGCACGGCCATGGATCCATCGTCTACTGCGAAGGTCCATGTTTGACCAGGGCCTGACTTTTCCTTGTGGAGGATCGTTCACTCCAAGGTTGACAGACCATGTTTCATTTTCCTCAATCTAGTGAGGACCTGTTCGGAGGTAGGTAAGCTCCGTCAGGTAGGTAAGCAACACAGATCTGTGGCTTCGGAAGTTGGTCTCCTGTGACGCATTTCAGGGAAGCGCCCTCCCACGGTTGCAGGGTATTAACTACACCCGCAAGTCACTCAGCGCTTACCTGATCCTCACAGACGATCTGTAACCATCCAGGCTGAAAGACGCAGCTCTGGAATTGTACCTGCGGCCCATCGTCTGGAATAATCTCCACATCCGATAAAATAGTCTCCTGAAGAGATTCCAGCTGGTTGGCCATCAATGAGGTAGTCCTATAATTGAGGTGCAAAATTCCCACCTTGATTTTCGCGACAACCTTCCCATAAGAAGGTTTTTGCACATCAGGTACACCTGACAATGCCTTAGATTCAGCCGTGCAGGGCTTTTTCGCCTCTGGTTCCGGTGAATCATCATTTGAGCGCAATCGTTTGCTAACCTACTCATCGGGGTTTGTTCCCCAACCTGAGACAGAGTCTGCGTACGCCGCTCAAGAATTTGGTGTAAGGCGATTTCATAAGGTACTCCGCTCTTGAGAAGACGACCCAGTCGTTTCCTGGCTGTACATTAAACCTTTTCCCAGGTTCAGTTTCTGAATCAAGATTTGGAGAGTTGAGAAGCTCTCGCTCCTGATGTAAACTCACAGGGAGGTCGGCTGGAGTCGTGAGCTCGACATCCATCTCCTGTGTAGACTCAGCGTCAGAAAGAAAATTAAAATTTACTCTGACCATAAAAGTCCCACGAGTAGCCTCTCGGTACGGATACACACATCTTGGGATCAAGTCATCGTTGGGATGCCATTCAGTTTGGTAATAACAGAACCACACGTGATTCTGTCATATCCGGATCCAGCGGGGCTACGTGGAAGCAGGCATCCGATGGCCGGTTTGCTCAATCCCCACATCCCAAGCCAAAGCACTGGCCGTAAACAGCATGCACAGTGGTTCAGGCAGTGAAAGATGAACAAGGACAACCAACCCGCCATAGTATACTAAAATGCGTTCCAAATTTCAATTGGTTTTTTATGTTGAGGCCTAAAAATTTGTTCTCTAGTTTATGATCAATGATGTTTTCTTCAAGAATTATATGGTCCAGGTTAGATTTGAAGGATATTATATCAGTCTTTGATATATTGAAAGATAATAAATTGGCATCACATCATTGTTTAATTTTGCCTATATCATGCTCTACCCTAATTTTTACTGCATCAGTGATTCTTCCATGCCAAAGTATAGACCTGTCATCAGCAAAACTTGTGAATTTGCCTTCAATCGATATAAATATTTATGCCAGATCATTTATATATAATGAAAACAGCAACGAGCCGAGGACAGATCCCTGAGGTATTCCGCATTTAATGCTCATTTTATCTCAAGATGAACTTTTGAAATTCACTGTTCGAACGCGGTCTGATAGATACGACTCAAACCACAACAAGATGTTTTCTCTATATTTTCTAGGAAATAAAATCAGAAAACACAAAGACTTAATAAATGTACTAATAATGTCAAATGAAGCTTTGGGGTATAATGTGTCCCAAAAATACATATATTGGACTCTCATTTGCATATGGTTGCTATAAGTGACGTAAAAGGTGTGAGATTCCATCAGGACATTTCCTTAATGGAGAAACGTTATCAATAGAAATGGAGTCCAGGAATGCTAGCAGATCATTGTTGGAAACCTGAAGGGGCCCACCACAAGACAAATCTTCACGAAAATCATTAATATTCATTGTACATTGAGTATTAATTTCTCCAAGTGTAGCTGATTTTTCTATATTTTACGAAAATATATGCTTTGACGTCAAGAGAAAACTTGATGTGGCCCTAGTAGATTCAAAGTTTGATATGAGTTTTCATGTGACGAAAAACAGTTGAAATTCTGTTGAACAGTGTAATCCGAAAACGCAGTGGCGGTGCAACCTTTGAGCGACACGGCGAATGGCAATCAACCACAACGGGAGAGGAATATATCAATGAGAGTCAGAAAATTTTCTCTAGCAGATGAAATCTTGTAATTTTTTGAAAATAAAATAGCATCTACCATATCTATTTCTACAAACATTCAAAAGTCATTAAAAATTCAAGATTAAGTACCTGCAATTGATATTGTTAAATGTCAATATACATTTTTCTAGTCATAATTAGCTATCAAGTTGTGAAAAGGGGGAGTTGAAAGTTGAATAAATATATTACCATTCGATCGTAAAAAAGTATACTATTCGTGCATAAAAACCTATTTCACACTTGTGTAGCTGATTTTTCTATATTTTACGAAAATATATGCTTTGACGTCAAGAGAAAACTTGATGTGGCCCTAGTAGATTCAAAGTTTGATATGAGTTTTCATGTGACGAAAAACAGTTGAAATTCTGTTGAACAGTGTAATCCGAAAACGCAGTGGCGGTGCAACCTTTGAGCGACACGGCGAATGGCAATCAACCACAACGGGAGAGGAATATATCAATGAGAGTCAGAAAATTTTCTCTAGCAGATGAAATCTTGTAATTTTTTGAAAATAAAATAGCATCTACCATATCTATTTCTACAAACATTCAAAAGTCATTAAAAATTCAAGATTAAGTACCTGCAATTGATATTGTTAAATGTCAATATACATTTTTCTAGTCATAATTAGCTATCAAGTTGTGAAAAGGGGGAGTTGAAAGTTGAATAAATATATTACCATTCGATCGTAAAAAAGTATACTATTCGTGCATAAAAACCTATTTCACACTTCATGAGGAAATGGGTACTTCATGCATTTGCAAATAACATTCTACTTTTGATGGACTGTTTGGAACGTTTGGTTTACCTAGTAATGAATATTACTAGAGTTTTTTCAAAAAATCAAACTGTATGATCTTCCTTTTGAAGGTGATCACTTGGTGATCAAAACACATGTCGAGGTGTTAAAATAACGGTCTGGTGTTGAGAAAAAACTCTTTGTGATTACTGATGAAAATTTCTGTGTTTCATGAGTGATTGTGAAAATTACAAATATATAGAAATAGTTGTATAAAATATTTCTTTCCCCATAACCTCAATAATTCTATTCAATTTTGCAGTTAGTGACTCCAAACGAGAAAGTGGGAAGCTTGGGATTGACTATAGTGAGTCCTCAGCTTACCGCTGGCCAAGGACTGCTGGTCGAAGCGATATTAACTTTCCTTCTTGTCTTTGTGGTTCACGGTGTGTGTGATTCTAACCGTAAAGATATTGCTGGATCCATTCCAGTTGCCATAGGATTGGCTGTTTCAGCAGCTCACTTGTGTGGGGTAAGTTTCTGGAATATTGTGAACCATATTCACCTTATTCACTTCTTCATTTCCATTTCAAATATCACGAGCTGAAATATATAAAACCAATTGATTTGTTGAATGATGAAATATTTTTGACCTGTTTTTTCTGGATAGCAGCATAGTTCAAATTAAAAATAATTCTATGGTTGGCATTTTATTTTTTTTCTATTACCTTTAATTTGATTTTTAATATACAGGGTCTTTCATGACGAGTGTTCGTTAGGAATATATGGAGAACAATTCAAAATAAAAACTTGAAATTTTGTGGTAGTAGGTTTTACAAAATGGATTTCTCAACTAAAATATTTTCAACTTCCGTCTCTTTCCGTTATATCGGAAGCAACTTCCTCATTTCAAATAGAACACCCTTTATGTTATTACATTTTTAATTTCTCAGAACATTTCAGTCCTACTTTGTATAACAATACCTATACCCAAATTTGTTAGTTTTCGAAATATTATTTTTTTTCTGAAAAATTTGACAGAAAAAATCATAACTCATAGACAGTAACAGTTGAAAATGTGAAATTTCACAGGAGAGCACCTTGAGCATCAAGTCATGAACAGGTCCATCGAATTTTCGATGGACAGGGTGGAATATAGTATTGTTTTCATTTGAAAAAATCGAGTTTCATCAGTTTTCTCAATGTTATGTTCTAGGTGGAAATTTCGACCACCCTGTAAATTATTTTAGGTAATTCTATTGACCTATTCATGACTTAATTCTTAAGGTGTGATTATGTGAAATTTCACATTTTGAACTGTTACTGTCTATGAGTTATGATTTTTTCGGAGTGGTGCTGTAACTGTCAAATTTTTCAGAAAAAAATTAATATCTCGAAAACTGGGTATAGGCATTGATAAACAAAGTGGACCCAAAATGTACTGAGAAATTAAAAAATGTAATAAAATACAGGGTGTTCGATTCGAAATAAGGAAGTTGCCCTCAACTTCCGGTATAGCGAAAAGAGACCGGGAGTTGAAAATATTTTATTTGAGAAGGTCATTTTGTGAAACCATTTATCAGGAAATTTCAAGTTTTTATTTTGAATCGTTCTCCATATATTCCTAACGACAGCTCGTCGTGAAAGACCCTGTATTCTTATTCATAACTACATAAATTTCTAAATCATATTACATTACTGACTGCGATTGATATTTGCAAAATATCTTCTTTGTTTACTGTCATTTCATAGAATTTTGTAAAAGATGAGAATTTCCGAAATAATAATACCAATTGGATTGAATTATAACCTGATTATTGATCAGTGATAACTATCGAAACCAATATTTTGAATGAGATGTTCCGACGACTGTGAAAGAATAATCGTAGTTATATTCGTTGAATGAATTTTCAACAGAAAACGAATACTTGTGATGAACCTTTGGTGTAGTAATGAATATAACTGCAGTTTTATATCATCAAACCGTACCCCAAATCGTTATTTCAAAACCTTGACACGTGTTTCGATTACCATGTGATCATCTTCAAGGGAGAGATTGAGTTAGTTTATTGTTTCTCTTCGAAAGACTGACTCACTCGGTGATCGAAACACGTGTCGAGGTGTCAAAATAACGTTTTTGTATTGGTTTAAAACTCCAGTAATAGAAAAATAATGTACTGACAAATTACCGATGAAAATGAATATTTCCAAAAATCTGAGGATTATATCAAATTCCAACCTATTCCTACTCATCAAATATTCTAACTGGATATGGAAGTGAATTACCACACCGGAAACACTCACTTAGTTTTCGGAAACATGATCAATCAAAATGAATCTTTGAATCCCTCAATGATTGCAACTTTTTATCGCATCAATTTTAATAAACTTGAAAAAATATATACCCAGCATTGGCCAATGTTTTCAATATTCAATATAATTGATACTTTCAATTAAAAAAAAATCTTAATTTTCAAGACAGGGAATATACAAGTGATAGTTTGAAGTGGGAGAGGTGTGCAATTAGAACATGTGACGAACAAGATTCGTATTTGTTCGACTTCTATTCACACTCTCAGATCCACGAGGAATGCGATGCATCACAATGATTTTAATATCTGCCGACCAGTCGAACCTAGCTGCTTGGTATCATCGTCAATAATGTTCCAGTGAGTTGTTTGAACTCGCAAAATACATTGATAACTAATAATAATTTAGTTGAATCAATTGAGAAAAAATACCATGGAGTTATAGACGAAAATCAATCTCTGAAAATTAAACCTCATTAAAATGTATGCTCAACTGCCAGAAGACAATGTTCAAATAAAAAAAATGTTTTTAGTAAAAATCCAAAAAATATATACTCACATTATATATTATGTTGATGGAATTGATGACATATGTGAAGACTGATCTACATCTTTTTTTTTTTATTTTTGTCGCATTCGGGAAACACATGCTGATGGAATCTGTATCTCTGAAAATAACAAAATCAAAAGTGAGGATAGACGCCTCAACCCAAGCAGAAGATAGGTGCTACAAGCTTTACGAAAATAAGATCATCATATCACAGGAATTCACCTAGGCAATAGTCGATAACCAAAGACAAACTCTCACTATCAACAATCAATAGTACTCATGTACTGAGTGGAACATCAGGAAAACTTTCTTTCAGAACCAATCGGTTCAAGAATTGACTAAAGTAAATAAAACTTTCATTTGACCCCAGTGTAACGTAGTTTGGTGCCAAAAATATAAACGAGAACATTTTGAAAGATAAAAAATGAAAACAGAGTCGTCACAAAATCTTTAAAAAAATTGTAATGATCTTTCAGAAATTCCTTTTGTAGATGTGTTGATGCTGCATTTTCAATTTCGTTCTCATTCAAATAATTCACCTTACTATACTCTCATATATTGCATCTCAAACAATACTGAAATATTTTCAGCAAGTAAAACTTGGTTGAGTGAACAGAGTTATATGATATCAAACGAGAGTCTCTCAATGTCTGAACTTGACAACTGTTACTACATTTTTATGAAATAAAATTGATGACTCAAGACCAAACTAGACAAAAAATAATCCAGAACTCATATTAACGTCTCTTTTTACGTACGTCTCTTTCAGGTACAAATGAGTTAATTGAATATAATTTCATTACATAAACCAAATCTTCTGACGTCC